>NC_056750.1:183451730-183644230 GCF_019279795.1 Protopterus annectens | reverse complement strand
TGGTAAACTAGTCTCTTCCTTATTTCTAGACTTGTCTAAACCCTTTGATACAGTTATTCACAGCAAACTTCAACTTCAAATGTCCTCACAAGGCCTCTCTCAGCCCAGTCTTCTGTAGTTCAAAAGCTACCTGTCCAATAGATATTAGTTGGTAAAATGCTAGTTACCACTGGTGTATCACAAGCTTCTATCATTGGTCCCCTCCTCTTTGATATTTTCACCAACACCCTCTATACATCCACTCTACAGGCCACCCTAATAGATTATGCAGACAATGCCACTCTCATTTATATATATGACAACATGGTACACTTCCAAAACTTACCCAGGCAGCTTCAGGCAGTTTTAACAGCCACTGAAGCATGGCTTAATAACTCCCAACTCATGCTCAACCCAAAAAAGATCAAAATACTACACCCCCAAATTCCTCACTCATGAATAAACAAAATTTAAAGTCCTCTCTCAATAATACAACCATTGAAGTCACTTCTCAGAGCAAACTATTAGGGTTGATAGTGGATGATAATCTTACATTTGACCTACAGATACAAAATTGCCTAAGAAAACCCCATCAAAACCTAGGAATGCTTTACAGAGCCAAAAACTTTTTCACTGACGCAACTAAAACTGCACTTGTCTCTACTTATCTTCTCCCCACTCTTCTTTATGGTGCTCCCATCCTTACTTACCTTCAGGTTTCACAAAAATTAAAGCTTGAACAATGTTATAACAAAGTTGCTAAATTTGCAGCACATACCCTTTTCAGAATCTACCACTGTATAGCACAAAAAACCTAATCTGGTTAGAACTGATACATCAACTAACATATGCACAGCTTTTTATCACCTATAAAATTATCCACCATCCATCTGCCTGTCCAGCACTAAAAAACATTCTACACAACTATGTTCCCAGTCATCACTGTGATCCAATGACCAAAATCTCCTGTCTACAAATCGTTCAAATCTGTTGGGCATTGTCTGTACTCATACAAGGTTGCTAAGGCATGGAACTGTATTAATCAGGTCTATACCCTCCCTCGCATCTTTCAAATCCACTCTGAAAGACTTCTTTGCTAAAATCTGGCACTGCTCTTGCTCAAAACCAGGATAAATTATATTGCTAAATGTGAACAATTCCCTCTCATTCCTTATACCTCATTTCTCCCCCTTCTTCACTTCCTTACTGCTATCAAATTCTCTTCCTTGACTTTCTTTATAAATATACCATAAACCTGTTTTCCCTAACTTCATATTGCAGTTCCTATTTCTTTTAGACTAACTTATAAACTGTTGAAAGGCAGACCAAAACACGATAAGAGAAGGCTGATAAAAACACAAGTTTAATATTCCAATTAAAGTTAGCGCTTTCGGCGAGTTAGATAACTCACCTTCTTCAGACAAACAGCGGAATGACATTGCAATCAAATTTACATGAACCAATTGTAAAAGCAAGCATTCTACTAGTATTAAAACCCATGGAAACCTTAAAGTAATAAGAGACAAATGTGTAAGTTGCTATTTAAATGCTACAATATTAAACATTATCATAACTTTAAAATGCACACGCTATGTGTGTTGTGAAATATACAAACACATCTATTAAAACGTCTAAATCAAGATGAAATATAAGCAAACAATTAGAAATGCATTTAGAAGTGTTTGAAAATTCTAAATTATGCTGACGCTTGTATTAAACACACTACTTCCTACCATGCACGATCGTGAGTGCTCATACATCAGTACGTTCAATCTGATGGAATTATGAATGATGATTCATCTGATAAAATTAATAAATGTAGAATGTGTACATGAAACTTCCACCAAGCGGGTAGATTCAATGTATACTCTCCCCAAACAGCTGTCAGCGTCTAGTAAGCAAATAGTGGTTGCAAACTATTGATGTCATAATCTAGGACATTATTATCCTGTCATAGCCTGGACAAGACTAAAATGAAAATAAAAGAAAGCAATAATTAGGACCAACCTTTGAAATACTAAAAAATGCAGTTTTTGACAATATTAATTACTACTGTTGTAATGATGCCAATAAAAATATCCAGGAATAAAATCCTATAAGTAAAAAATCTATGTACGGGCCGTTAAATAGATCTGACCACAACTAATAATATAATTAAAAAAAACAGAAAAACATTAGTATTCTTTGAAGTTCCATCTGTAAATTTTGTATCTACCTATTATAGGATAGTCATTTTAACACGCATTTAATTGAGAGCGCCTCATTGATACCGGGAAAAAGATGGGCTCTTGTGCGGATCTGCCATAGCAGCTCATCAATTTCTAAGCGTATTTGCCATGGGCCTCCTCTTATATCCACCTCCCTTTGTTGCAAGACTAAGTAATTGAGTTATCTAACTCGCCGAAAGCGCTAACTTTAATTGGAATATTAAACTTGTGTTTTTATCAGCCTTCTCTTATCGTGTTTTGGTCCGCCTTTCAACAGTTTATCGGTTTGTGAGTTTTTCGTTTTTTTAGACTAACTTACCTTTAATTTCTCTACAAACGGTCTAAATTTTTCTAAATATTAAATGATTATCATATACCTTCTATAGATTATTAACCAATGTTTTTATATTATCTCTCATCATCATCTCCGTTCGGCTTATCTAATTGTTGTAATTATTTAAACTGCAGATGTTATTGTTTTATTTTTGAAGATAGTAAAATTATTGTTCTTAAAATGTTTTGTAATAATTTGGAGGTTTTTTTCCTTGGGCCTTTAATGAAAATGGGCTTCTGCCAAGTCGGATTTATCTGGTAATCATATGTCAATCAATCAAGCAATAAATAAATACGTAAAAGAAATCTAATGCAAATATTGTCATCTAGTCTTCAAAAAATAAATTACACAGAAAGTTTCTTCTTGTATTATAAATATTCACTCCAATCAGGATTATACATAGCTTCTAAATTAATGATCCATTTGTATTCTCTTTAATTTAAAATATTATGCTACAATGATTTATTAATGGCATTAATATGAATTCTATCAATACCAATAAAAATAAAACTTTACATTAGAATGTTTAAGAATATATTTATATAAAGCACACTCTCTCTCTCTCTCTGACACTGAATGTCATTAAAATGTAGAGAAAATTTTTAACTGCATTCTTAGTTTGCCTAACATGAAAAACACAGCAGGAACAGACCATCTGATATATTACACATTGTGTTGTGCAAGTTATAACATGTTTAACACCAAATATTTTGTCAGTGCTGATGTAAAAATGTTTGACAATACAAATTGATGCACAAAGCATATAATTTCCACAAGGTGAAAATCCACTTAAACTGACTTGGAACAGGATTTTGTATACATTTATATATCTTACAACAAGATAAAATCTGACCCAGATATTTTCCTTTTCTGTACAACTGACAATATTCAGGCAGATAGGTAACAAGCAACAATATTCCTAGATAACAAACTTAATGTTGAACGTGTTGGTACCATAAGTAAAAATGCATCTAAATTTGTCGTTTTTCACACACTGACACTAATTATTGTCATAAGTCAGAAGATCCACCTTAGGTTTATACTGGGTCCTGTCTTTGGCAAAGGAAATAACATTCCTAAGGTATCCCCTATGTATTAATCTCTCTTCTAAAAGATGACTCTGTTTGATAGACAGATTGTTCCCTACAAATTATATTTATTCTCAAAAATTGAGAATAATGGATATTCTGTTTAATATGGCTTGGATGATAACAGGAAAACAATAGTAATGAATTCTTACTAAAAGGTTTCCTAAATAAATTGGTGGACAAATTACTACCTAACTTCTTACTTATGGAAATTTCCAAGAAATTCATCACCAAAGAATCATAAGGAATAGCAAAAAGCAAACCAAAATTATTATTATTTAAATAGGAAACAAAGTTTTGTAAGTCACCTAGAGAACCATCCCAAAGGAGCCAACAATTATCCAAGTAATGATATCACATGTTCATAAAAGGCAAAATAATTAGTAATATTACAATAAATCTTGTTTTTTTTTTCTTAAAATAACCCCATAAATAAATCAGTGTTAAGTGGAAGCAAAAGCATCCAGATTGCTGTACCTTTCAATTTAAGGAAACATTTACCATCACAATAAAATACATTACATACCAAAACCAGCTTCATAGGAGTCAAAGGAACTTCATTAAATTCAGCAGGATAAATAGAAACAATTTCCAAATAAAAACCTGACAGCCTCTATACCCCTCTGGTGAGGAATACATGTATATAATGATTAATCATCCAAAATACATAAGAATGTTGTATCGAGTGCCTGTATTTTGGACACCAGTTGCAAAAATTGAATTGTATTGTGTATTCTCATTCTCGCTCTCTCTCTCTCTATATATATATATATATATATATATATATATATATATATATATATGTATATATATATATATATATATATATATATATATATATTATATATGTATATATATATATATATATATATATATATATACACATATATATGTTCATATCTATACACACACACACACACACATATATATATATATATATACATATATAATATATATATATATATATATATATATATATATATATATATATACATATATATATATATATATATATATATATATATGTGCATATCTACACACACACACACACACACACACACATATATATATATATATATATATATATGTATGTATATATATGGGATCCGGACCACATGCTCAAATAGCATATGTCCAAATCACAAAACACCAAACACACATACACAAAAGTGCTTAACATCGAAAAGCGCTTCCGTGTATGTGTGCCTGTTTCGTAGATCGGACTACAGTGCGGGTAAAGGAAAATTCCCTTTTCCCCACTGTAGTGCGATCTTGGAGTGAGAATATTAAAGTAGGGGGGTGGGGGATGCAGGGGGGCAAAGCCCCCCTGCAGAAACGTAGATTTTATTTTAACTACACATACACGGAAGTGCTTTTCGATGTTAAGCGCTTTCATGTATGTGTGTTCAATGTTTTGTGATTCAGACATATGCTAGTCGAACATGTGTCCTAGACTCATATATAAATATATATATATATATATATATATATATATATATATATATAGATATCTATCTGTATAGATAGATATAGATAAAGACACACACACACACACACACACACACACACACACACACACACACACACACACACACACACACACAAACACACACACACACACACACACACACACAGACTCTGTAACATAAGAGGTGCAATTCAATTTCAGTTAAATTCATTACTAGACCTTAAGCTGAGTGGAAAGGGGAAATTTATATGGGTGAATGGGAGGGGCTGGTTGGAAGAAGGGCAGGCTCAGTTTCTGGGACTCCAGGGCAAGAATGTGGTGTCACCTTCAGTATGGGATTTTTTTTTTTTTGCTCCACTGCTGTCTTTCCTGCTTTCCCCTCTGTTATGAGCATGAGCACCCTGCCCCTCTTTTTCCATGACTTTATCCATATGCAGCTTTTTAGCATTAGTGCAGCACATGACCAGAGAATTAAAGAAACCTAACTGTATCTTGATACAACTGGTTGGAACTGGTTTGAGATAAATGTGTGGAAATGGGCATGATGCTGCGAATTCCGAAAAGATGTATCGTATTTAAAATGTGTAATTCGCATATGGTCAGATACAATTCTGATGTTATTTTGAAAGCAAGCACGGAATAAACTAGCACAGTGGTAGCAAGGAATTACTTTAATAGGTCTGTCTTTCGTGGATCCCAGATCGAGATTTCTTGCCCTTGGATATTTTGACACAGAGGATGGTGATCCTTTATGGTATAGACCTGATGGTTGTACTTCACAGATTCAGAGCTTGATCTCTTTAATTTGTAAATTCTAATAATGTTGCAGGATATTTGGCAAATATAGACAACAAGGAAAGACAGTTTAAGTGGGACACAAGTTAAAAATTGAAGATAGGGATTATCTACGTATGAAAATGGAAGAGGTCAGGCTGGAGTAGTGAAGACAATGAAAACAAAAATCAGTGGTCTGTGAGTTCGCCTATACCGTGAGGCAGGGGGGGCAGGTCATAATTGTAGTGCAGAAGTAAAAAGCCTTGATAGATAAAGACAACTTCCAGATTTGGAGTGGAGGTGAATGCCTTTTCCTGATGAAAGGGTTAGCTGGATCAAGAAAAGAGTTACATAAGTAAAACATAGTTGGCTAATGATTCAAGACAGTCATAAGTGTTCAATTTTTATGGAGAATTAGGTATGGGAGGGGTGTCTCAGCCAGCCAGCAGACTGTAAAGCAGCTGGCACTGTACTACTAGTGATGTATTGGTAGGTATGGCAGTTTGTATTCCCAAAAAAAGATATGGATCAATATGGCAGCTAGTACACCTAACAAAAGTATGAGTGGATTCAGCAATATTCCCTCCCACTGATTAAATAAGCCAATGAGTGCATCCTTCAGCCTTCATCTTTTCATGTTTAAGTCCAGATTATTAAGTACAGGGTAAGTGTTGAGAATAAACTACACAGTTTTGGAAGCCAGCAATGCTATGGCAAGGTTAATTTTAAGATCCTTTAGCCAATTAAGGTACAAACTTCGAGAAAACGTATTACCTACTAAGTTGTTTTGCACTTGTTTTATTATTAGTTAGCTATTATTTTCTTAATGTTTTTGATTCAAAATAGTTCATCCACTCAAAATCTGAATGCTGGGATTAGGTATGGAATTATGGTTGAAAGAAGTATTTTACTTCTGAAACATAACTGCTGTATAACAAATGAACAGATAATTCATACTGTGTGTGTATGCACACACAGACACAAACACCCGTACATGTTTGCCTTCAATTACTTTGGTCGATTATGGTTAAGGTCGACTTGTGTATGGTCGACACTACATATGGTTGACAGTTGTACAATAAAGGATGATCTCTGGGGAAAGGAAACATTCCCCTTTCCCAGGGATTGTGCTATCTCAGAGTTAGTACTTATAATTAACAAGGGATGTGGACTGTGCAGCACCTCACATGTGAGATGCAGGTTCCCCTCCCCTGAAAAAAACACTTTATTTCACTTTGGCATATTTCAAGGAGTGATCTTGGTACATGCACAGATGGGTGTTGACATTCATGTTTCAACATTAAGCAAATCAGCCAAACATATATTTTCTATACGGGTCCCTATTATATGCTTGAAGTTCCATAAGTGCAAATCTTACATGATCAAGCTTGGAGCATCAAAAACACAGAAGCTCAAATGGCATGAATGGTCAATATGCTGGTCGTGGTACAGTGGGGACGGGGGTTTTGCTCCTTTCCTTACTGTAGGGCAATTTCAGAATTTGTATATATAATTAGCAAGGGATGTGGTGGGTGCATGGGGGTAAGCAGCTGTTGCCTTTGTAGTTTATTTACATCCACGTGTATACACACACACACACACACACACACACACACACACACACACACACACACTCACACACACAGACTAACCATGGCTTCCAAGTGTGGTAATGCAATAATCTGACTTAATTTTTGTTAGAAGGACTGTAAACAAATTATTAGGTAATGTGCTTTCAGCTTTCTATGACAAAATACACAACTGCTCTTCTAAAAATATTTATTATGGAAGTAGTAATATCCAGTCTACAAAAAAAAAGCGTGCAGGATTTTGCATTTAAATTTTCAATGTGTAACAATAAGAATGTATATACAATCTGTGAGATATATTAACAGAATTAAAAGATATTCGAACAAAGTAAACACATTTACTTATGACCAAGGCCTCTTTTATCTTCCACATGCATAGTTATCAAACCTGAAGAATATTATTCATCCAATATTACTTATACCCTCAAGTTTTGTTTAAATTAACATAAAAATGTCACTGCTATCCAGCTTCTAGTTTAGTTTCCACAGCATTCAGTTTATAGTAATGTTCACTTCTTCTAATCAGTTTCAAATACTTATCTATGCAAACTCCCCACTTTTTACAGAATGCAGCATTCTCCATTCCTTTGATATGTTCATTTCTGGTACAAATACCATCAGCGTTCAAATGGTCCATTTCTACTGAGTCTAACTTGTTGAACTTGTCTTTACCCCGTGTCCCAGTGCTACCAAGGACCAAGTTGAGGTTTTACCAATTATCTCAGTTCACTTCTGAGTTGCCTGTTGTGCTCTCCTACTCTCCAAAAACATACAAATCATCCCTGCATCTTCATCTCTTCTCACCTCTAAAATTTCATATTTGAAATTCCTTTATCCTGTTTTACTTTATTGGGTGTGTTATACTGCAAATGAATGATCCTGATCTGTTGAGCCCACATAGCCATTTCGTAATATAATAGGCATTTTCCCATGCATGTTTCCAATCGTCTTGACTTATTTCATTAAGATTTTCCTGAATCACCCAGACGCTACATAATCTAGCTTCTCCATTTAACATTTTTGTGTTATTAAATATCATTATATATTAGGCTACCTCTATCCTTCTTCATGACATTCAACTTTTTCTAAGAAGCTTGTCTATATCTTGTCCCTTATTCAGTGTTTAGGCATCAGTGTCCTAAAAATGAAGTTATATTGATACCTATGCTAGGAACAGTTTTGTACCTCCTGGAATGAAGGATTCTTCCATCCTGTATACTGTCTTGCTTACCTAGCTCACTTAGCTGTTCCTATCCATATAAACCTGTGATTTCTCATATTCCCTGTTCATGTATAGGAATGTATAGGAATTCTGTCTTTAACATCTGCCTGATCACGGATCCTCTTGTAGATGGGTATTTTCCAGCACATATCTCCTTGCTGCTTAATCCCTCTCCCCAGTTTTCCATAAGTTTCAGCTATTAAGTTCTCTTTGTAGAAAACCATAGTGTCCCCTCACCATAACCTTGCATCTGTACTCTCTTCATGCAACCTAATCCATTGCGCTATATGAAATGTCTTAACCTATGAAGAAAGATGTATCAGACTACATTCTATGTGCATGACTTACCACCTCCATTTTGTTATAAAGATTCTCCAAGTTTTTATAACTGCCCCTTCATGTATATAGCCCACCTCTAAACTTTGGTAGGGGGAACTTTACCTCCTGTATATCACCAATTACTCCCAATCCTTTTTTTTTTTGTTCTCACACCCTGATCAGCACTGTTTTATTACAGCTCATTTCCAGTCCTAGCTCTTTACTGAATCTCTCACATATCCAACACTATTGGTAAAGCCTTTCCTGTGCTTCTGACCATTAGAATACAATTGTCATCATATAGGTGAAGCATGGCCTTACCCCCGGTTCTTTGCTTCTGCATTAATATCTCATAAGCTTGCAAACCAGCTCTTCAATTACTAAGAGAAACAATCATGGCAATAAAGGGCATCCCTGTCTAGTCACACTGCAGATGTTTCCTTTTTTAATATTCCTTCATTTATTCAAACATCAAAGGATTGTCATACATGGTATTAATCCATTACATTAACACATTCCTAAAATCCCTTATCAAATAGAAAGCCTCAATGTATTATAAATATAGCTTTTCGTAAGATCGAATAAAAGTACTCCAGTGTAATGATATTATACTTTATGTTTTCAAGAAAACTGACCAACTTCAACAAATTATCAATACTCTGCCTGCCCTTAATGAACCATTTTGTGCTGTCCTTAAATCTTGCATAAGACCTCATCCAACCTTTCTGCTGAGATTTTTGCCAAAATTTCAATATTGAAATTCAAGAGTGACTTTATAATTAGATAATTCTGTTTTATATCCCTTCCCTTTCAGTATTAGAATAATTCTAGCAAGTTTCATGCCATATGGGATCATTTTGTCCTCCAAAATTGATTATAATGTTGTAATAAGATAGATCCAACTTATTTTCCCCATTTAGAAAGATCTGGAGGAAATCTGCCTGGACCTATTACTTTCCCCTGTCTTTATGTTCTGTATGACTAGATGGATCTCTTGTAATGGATTAGGATCATTTAACTTTAACTGGTCTTCTTTGCCTGCTGCTGTTCTAAACATTGGACTTTAAAACAATCTTTCTATGTATACCCCTCATGTTTTCGATATATTCCTGCAAAATATAGTCTAAAAATCTTCTTTATTTAATTAGGCAAGTCTAACAGCTGTCCTTCCTTGCCCTTTATGTTGTCCACTACCTGCTGTCTATGTTTTACTTCACATACCCACACTATATACTTTGGACTTCTCTCCCCCTGCAGACACCAAAAATCATTTTTGTTTAAACATTCTGCTTCTGCCTGCAGTACTGTTAAGTACTCCAACTTCCCCTTTATGATATACAATTCCTTAATCAGAATGAGCACATTATTGGTCGCTCCCAATATTATATCCTGTATCTCTTTTAACCTAATTTCCTCCTCTTGTACTATATTAGCCTATGTTCACCTCTTCTTACCTTCTATCACCATTAGATGATCCCTCAAAGCAGATTTTATTTCCTGTCACCAAAAAACATGTAGAACATTCCAGTCAAGGATATTATCCAATGCCATTATGCATATTTTGTTTCTAAGCATCTCCTGCTGTTCTTCAGACCTCTATTTACACTAAGCCAATATTCATGTACATAATCTATTTTATTTTGCTGCACAACTAGTAACAAAGACACAGGAACATAATCTGAAATATATTTATCCCATATTGTCAATCTAAATTACCACATGCTATGTACGGGGACCCAATGACACCGATACAGACAGTATTTGAACTCACAGGTTTCCCAGTGGGAGTGGGTATGCACCATGGTTCACTGCTGTTCATACTAGTGACGGACTGCATCAGTAAACAGGTCAGAGAGGACAGCTCAACAAAGCTGCTATATACAGACGATGTGGCATTAGAGGCAGACTGTAAACAAGAACTTCGACATGTGATTGGGGAATGGAATGCAAAACTGAAGGCACATGGGTTATTTTATTAATTTGTACTATATACTTCTAAATAATCCATCATCCTATTACACTTATTCTACAAGATTCCTTCTTAACGTTTTGGCTTTGATGAAATATAATTACTGCTCTTCACTTTCCGAACCCGCTGTGGTGCAGTGGTAGTGTTGTTGCCTCACAGCAAGAGATTCTCCCGTTCGATTCTCGGCTGGAGTGCCTTCTGTGTGGAGTCTGTATGTCATCCCCGCGGTCGAGCAGCGTTTGAAAGACATGCGTAGAATGGGTGTGCCTTTGCTGAAGGTTGGGCATCGGGCTGGCAACTCGACACCATAAAAAATCTACTGCCAATCATTAGTGGACCAGAGTTCCGCTGTGGCGACCCCTAACCGGGAAAAGGCAAAAAAGACAAACAACAGCTTTCAGCCCCCTTCTTTGTGATACATTACTATTCCTGACTATTCCTGCTGCTGTACATTACGTACTTCCATAATCCTTAGCTTAGTTTCTTGTATTAGGGCCACTTGAATGTTTACACGTTTTCATTTTTGAAAAATCTGCTTATGTTAAATGGGGTGTTAATAATCTCCTACATTTCTAGAAATAACATTGTGTTTAATCTTACTGTAAACTTCAGCCATTTTTACCACTGCTAACTAACCCATGTGTTGGTCCCTTCCGCACCCAATAAAAATTTGATGACTTGGCTCCTTGGGCTGGAACATAACTCCTTTGGCCATCATGTATGAGTATGGGTCTACTTTGTTTCATTGAAAGCTCATTTCACTGAATTTGAGTTCACCCTGCCCAAATCGCTGAAAGCTCAAATTACTGAAAACTCATTTCATTGAATGTCATTTTACTGAAGTGAAGTACTGGCACTGTGTAGAGTACTTTAAGGTACAAGGTATATGCCCTTAGAGTCCTCACTGGCACAGCTATAGGGTTAAGATCTCAGCCGAGTGTTCAAGCCAAAACCTCCAGCACCCTCTCTGTCCAACCAGTGTTTCGTGTCCCTGTCCAAGTAGCCCACACACACATACACACACACACTTGGAGATTTGTATTATATACAAACACACAGACACTTCTGGGGAAGGCTGGCACATGTTCATTAGCTATGCCCCCTTCTGCCCACACTATAAGGTAGTACCAAATGCCACCAACCATACTTATCAGCTACTATAAAGGCCCTTACCAAAGGGTGTCTAATTCTACTGTGCAATGTTACTATTATCCAAACAGTAAGGGTGCCAAAGACTAAGGCAATCAGAGTGGCTTGTACAACATTACCAAATACATGCAAGTACTCTAAGAGCTTTATATCTCTTAAACAAAACCAGCCTCAATTAAAATGTTTACATATATTTAATAATAAATAATAAAAGCAAAAAACAATACTCATTAACTCAACACAGTGACAATAGAGTTCACAGTCACAGGAAATACTTTAAAATAACATAGCAGGACAGTCTCAGGTAAATACAGAAAACTTCTAGACTAGTCTTGCTATATTCTTATCTATCTCTAAGAGAAACTAAGTTCTAAATAACTTACTTACAGAGCAAGGCTAGAAGTGCTGGTGACAGAATGTTTACAGGTCCAGAACAAGATACAAAATCCACTTACTTTTTCTCTGAGATAGTTTGTAAGTTAATAATACACATTACTGCTGAATCATTTCAGATTGCATCATTCTTGTCACCTCTGCCCATTCCCAGGCTAGCAGGAACTTACATTTTTAACATGTCTCTGTTGAAAATACTTCTCTCTCAGAAGCTGACAATTTTCTCTTAGAAGCTTGCCTGAAACTTATAAGTCATAAAACAATTACCTTGGAAACCTGTATTACCTCTATTTCCAGACAATAGAAAGAAGCCACTAGCCTAGACATCCTGTCAATTAGCTGGGATAAGCTAACTACATAAGAAACTCTTGCTAAACTATAAAAGCACAAAAGAAAAAACACCAACAGCAGTAGTTGTAGATGGATTCATTACTAGCACCAAAAATTCATCTGGTACCTCGGTCTTTTGCCTTTAAGGATACATTACACAAACTTCATCCACTTTTTATACCATGTGAACTGACATCAATTAACTAATTAACAACAATATAATAAACATTTAAAGTGCACAGTAACATAATAATTTATATTCATTCCTTTTCATATACACAAATGTTTAAATATATTCATTAAATATATTATTTAAATATTATTTAACTATAATACTCAAACAAGCACAAGAGATTGAAAAGGCACATCACTTGATATATATGTATAAAAATGTAATAACCCATATAAAAAATTAAACAAAATTTACTTCTAAATTGAGTCCCCTAGAGGTTAAAGTACAATTTACAATCATTTTACTCTCAAGTACATTTAGCCTCTGTTTAAGCTCACTATTTCTCGCAAAAAAGACTGGCAAGAATACTAAAGAAAAATGTGCTGTCATCCCCCCATGTGTATTACAAAAAAATTCTCCTACTGGACTCCTAAAATTCCTATTGCGAATGTCACCTAGGTGTTCCAGTATTCTAACTTTAACTGCTCTCTTAGTTTGACCTATATACCATGCCAGACAAAATGTTGGTGCTAGTATAGAATCCATCTACAATTACTGCTGTTGGTGTTTTTTTCTTTTATAAACTAACTATATAACACATTGTAAAATTATTTACCTACCAGTTTATTTTCTTAGAGTTTTGCAAGTTAACTCTGTATATTCCAACTGTTACTATGAAACCATGCATTTGCATTGGCATATTGTTTATATACATCTGCCCTTTTACAGCAGGGTGCACTGTGGTTACAATCTTAAAGCTCAGTACAGAACATATAGTTTTTTTACATTGTTAAGGTAAGCATACAAATCATATTACTATTCATAAATGACACAGAATTATTAAAAAATGTATCTAGCTGGGCTGGCAGTGTCACATTTCTATATAAATCATATTAATATTTTCAAGTGACATATAATTATTTACATAATTCCATCTAGCTGGACTGGCAGCATCTCGTTGTATCACATTTCTCCCCAATGAGAACTCAAGTTATTTTGTCAAGTGTCCCTTGAGAAACATTGCTTGAGAGAGTTAAGCCTATCTGGGAATGCCTTACCCCATTCCCTGTCTTGAGATATCAGCTGTCTTGGCATTGCCTTGTCATGAGGTTTAGGACATATGCCATGCTGCACTGTCACATCATATGCCTGCAACCCTAACCTTCACCACAGTAATTTGGGATTTTCCTGGCTGGTTCCCTGTAGCCATAGATCCTCCTCTGACTCCTCCTGCCTTGTACTGCAAATACTCAGCACAAGGGCCTCCCTATCATGGCAAAGCTTCATCATGTTAACATGGTACAATTTGTGCCCCTGCCTCAGTTCTACAATGTAGTTAACATCACTTACCTTCTTTACCAACTTGTAGGGTCCCTCCTAAGCTGCCTGCAGCTTGTTGTGTCAGACAGGAATGAGAACTATTACCTGCTGCCCTACAATATACTCTCTAGCTCGAGCATTCCTGTCATACCAGACACTTTTCTGCTGTTGGGCTTTGGCTAGGTTACCCTGGGCAAAGCCCATGAGTTCGCTGAGCCTTGTCATGAGATTTAGGACATATGCCACAATAGACTCCTTGTGGGATCCACACTCGCCCTCTCACTCATCTCAAATTAAATCTAGAGGCCCCCTCACTCTATGCCCATACAGCAACTCAAAGGGTGAAAAACCTATAGATTCCTGGGGAATCTCCCTGTAAGCAAACAGATGGGGTGAATACTTGTCCCAGTCCCTCTTAAACTGGTCTGCAAATGCTCACAGCATGGACTTGAGTCTAGAGTTTAACCGCTCAACAAGACCATTAGTGTAGGGATAGTAGGGGGTGATCTTTAGTTGCTTCACCCCACAGTGCTTCCAGAGACAAGTCAGAAGGTCTAACATGAAATTGGCACCTCTGTCAGTTGGTATTTCTTTTGGGAAACCTACCCTGCTGAAAATCTCTAACAAAGCATTTGCCATCTTATCTGCCTCAATAGAGGACAGAGCCACTGCCTCATGGTATCTGGTAGCATAATCTACTAGCACTAGGATATACTTTTTCCCTGTGGAATGTGGGGTACTCAGAGGTCCCACAATATCCATAGTTACCCTCTGAAATGGCTCCCTAATCACAAGCAAAGGCATCAAAGGAGCTTTCACCTTGTCTCCTGCCTTGCCTACCTTCTAACACTGCTCACAGGTCCTGCAGTACCCTGTTACATCTCTGGAAACATCAGGCCAATAAAAAATCTGCATAATACGTCTCTTTGTATGTTTTATACCCATATGACTTGAAAAGGGAATATCATGGGCTATGGTTAGATGTGCCAGATGGTAGGCTCTAGGCACTACCAACTGCTGTATTCTCTCACACTCTCACCCTACCGGAGGGGTCTGCTCTCTATATAGTAACCCTTTGTCCCAGTATACCGATTCCCCCATCCCTTGAAAATCAGGTGCCTCACTAGCTACCTCTTTCAGGACTTGTAATGTAGGGTCTAAGAGCTGAGCCTGTCTCAACTTTCTCTTTGTAATCCTTCCCAGTTCTCCATCTGCAGGAAGTCTGATATCCTCAGAGAGCGGTGCCTCACTGTCAGCCTGGGTACTGCTACTCACCTCTGCCCTTGCAGTCACTCTGTCCAAGGGAACATCAGCACCCACAAGCAACTGTGGCTCGCCTTCAGTCTCAATGCTACAGGGTAGCTCCCTCCTTGAAGTAACCACCTCACCAGTCCTGGCTGCAAGTATGCAGTCTGTCTGGGTCTCCCCCAACCTATCAGACCCACACGCTGGTCTCCAAGGCTGACTGCATGTAACTGCATGAACACACAGTACTACATTATCAACATCATTTCCTATCAGGACATCTGCAGGGATGTCCTCAAACACACCTACTTGCTGGCTTCCTTTTCCACCCTCCCAGTCAAGGTGAAACCTATCCAAGGTTATTTGGAATGGGGTCCCTCCTAAAGCTCTGACTGGAATAGACTGCCCAGGCAAGTAGTGCTCCTCTGTAACCATTGCAGGCTTCACAATAGTTATGTCATAGGCTGTGTCTCTCTTAGCAATGGTCTCTTTGCCATTCACTAAGATAGGATATAACCTCTTGTAGTAGTTTTGTACCCTTGCTGTCTCAAGACAACCTATTTTTGGCATTTTGTCATTCCTCCTTACTGGCTCTCCCACCTTTTGTTCCCCACCTTGCCTCCATGGACATCTATATGCTATGTGGCCCCACTGGTTGCATTTAAAACATTTAACCATAAATCACAGACATGTACCTGAACTAGTGGCTTCCCCTTCTACTGGCAAATTCTGATGAGGCAGTCAGGGTTGCCCACCATGGGTTCCTTTAGACCCATGAGCAGCACTGTGAGTCCCTTTCCTGTGCAGTGATGCCCTGCTTGCTAGGCAGAGGTCTCCTTTCTTCCCCAACTCATCTACAATAAGGTACTCATCTACAGTAAGGTATTGTCTATCAGCTAACCAGATCTTCTTGTCCTCAGGCAAAGTGTGAAGGGCTTTTTCCCTCATCAAAAGGTCTGCCAGCCCTTTAAAATGGTAATCTGACATCCACTCACCCATCTATGAAAATAAGTGCTTAGTTCAGCAACATATTCATACACACTTTCATCTGCCTTGCATCTATGATCATGAAACTTTTTCCTATAAGCTTCAGGTGTTAGATTAAAAAATTCTACCACACAGTTCTTTACAGCATTATAATTTAAAAATGTATCAGATAGTTTGGACAGAACACGTACAGCTTTACCATGGAGTAAGGGGATAAGGAACCATACCCAGAGCCTACGGTCAACATTATACTGTTTACATACCCTCTCAAACATATGAATGAAACTAACAAAATTATACCCCTCTGTAAACTGTGGAAGAAATTTACTGACATTTGTTGTTTCTGGGGTTCAGTTACTCCCTACCCCATTACCTCCATGACTCTGAAGAGTCAGCATCTCCTTTTCATGTTGCTTCTGCCTCTCCTTCTCCTCAGATTTCAGGCATAGCAGTTTCTCATTCTCGTCAGCCTGCAAACATCACAGTTTCTCATTTTCTTAAGTCTCTAGATGCCTCAGTCTATTTTCAAACACTTGGCCTCCATCTCAAGTCTCTTTAACTCCAGATGGATTTTAAGTCCTCTGTAGAAAGGTTGAGCTGTCCATTCTCTGAGTGTTGTACATCTCCATGGCTAGTCTGATCATCCTCCTGGTTGCTATTTTCTGATGCAGCTGTCACTAAACCTGCAATCATAATGAACAAAAGAATATATATATATATATATATATATATATATATATATATATATATATATATATATATATATATATCTATATATATTGGAGTCCTCCACTAAAAGTTCACTGCTCAAGATAAACCAAAAGTAAAACATGTAAAGAGCAGTCCAACCACCATGCTGAATAAACTTTTAACCTTAAACTTTTAATAAAAACACAAGTTTAAAATAACAAAAGTATAAGTTTAAAATCACAAAAGTATAAGCACTTTCGGGACTAAGCCCTTCCTCAGATAAAAACACATTTCAAACAGATCATTCTTGTGTTTTTATTAAAAGTTTAAGCTTAAAGGTTTATTCATCCTGGTGGTTGGACTGGTCTTTTATGTTTTAAAGCTACAATCATGTCTGCTTTAGTCAGGTTTCCATGTACCAGTCCCTAAGCCTGGCACATCTCAGCAAACTGGCTCCTTGTCATCTAGCTATACTCCTCTGCTGACATGCTTGCTTGCTCTCCCTGACTAACTAAACTAACAAAAGAAATAAAACAATTGTGATATGAACTCTGAATGTTCACTGCATGGCTGATTTAGAGTACAAAAACACCTTCAGTGATCACTGTACATAAGCTACAGGAATTCAATGCCCACACCACTATCAACCAATTAATATTTGATGTGGATATCCCACCACTGCCAAACAATGAATATGTGATGTCCATGCACTGCCCCAATAATCAAAGATCCTCAATCCTCACCACTAAAACCAGGGGACGTGCACATTTGGAAGATGAACAGTACACACACAGTAAAGCACAATTTCACTTAAGAGCACACAGAGATCACAGTCAGTCTGGAGCTGGTTTCTCCCTCTCTCTCCAGATCCCCAATAAGAGCCCCCACTGACACTGCGATAGGGTTAAGATCTCAGATGAGTGGTCAAGCCATAACCTCCAGCATCCTCTCTGTCCAACCAATGTTTCATATCCCTGTCCAAGTAAATTACACACACACACTTTGAGATATGAATTATATACAAACACACATATACTTCTGGGGAAGGCTGCACAGGCTCAATAGCTATGCCCCCTTCTGCCCAGACTATAAGGTAGTACCAACTGCCACCAACCACCCTTATCAGTTACTATAAAGACCCTTACCAAATGGTGTCCAATTCTACTGTGCAAATGTTACTATTATCCAAACAGTAAGTGTGACTAAGACTAAGGCTATTACAGTGGCTTATACAGTGTTACCAAATACATGCAAGTATGCTAAGAGCTTAAATATCACTTAAACAAAAACAGCCACAATTAAAAGGTTTAAATATATTTAATAATGAATAATAAAAGCACAAGACAATACTCATTAACTTAACACAGTGACAATTTACTTCACAGTCACAGGAAATACTTTAAAATAACATAGCAGGACAGTCTCACATAAGTACAGAAAACATCTAGACTACTCTTGCTATATTCCTATCTATCTCTAAGAAAAACTAAGTTCTAAATAACTTAGTTACAGAGCAAGGCAAGAAGTGCTGGTGATAGGATGTTTACAGGTCCAGAACAAGATACAAAATGCACTGACTTTTAATCTGACATAGTTCTTAAGTTAATAATACACATTACTGCTGATTCATCTTAGATTACATCATTCTTGTCACCTCTGCCTAAGATTCCCAGGCTTGTAGGAACTTACATTTTTAACATGTCTCTGTTAAAAATACCTATCTCTCAGAAGCTGACAATTATATCTTAGAAGCTTGCCTGAAACTGAAAAGTCGTAAAACAATTACCTTGGAAACCTGTAATTGCCTCTGTTTCCAGACAACAGAAAGAAGCCACTAGCCTAGAGAGCCTGTCTCTTAGCTGGGATAAACTAACTTCATAACATATCATAAAAGTCTTTACTTATCATCTTATTTTCTTAGAGTTTTGCAAGTTAACTCTATATATTCCAACTTTTACTATGAAACCATACATTTGCATTGGCATACTGTTTATATGCATGTCTGCTCTTTTCCAGCAGGGTGCACTGTGGTTACAATCTTGAAGCTCAGTACAGAACATATAGTTTTCTTGCATCTTTAAGGCAAGTATACAAATCATATTACTATTTACAAATGGCATAGAATTATTTACAAAATTCTATCTAGCTGGGCTGGCAGTGTCACCTTTCTATATAAATCATGTTAATATTTTCAAGTGACATATAATTATTTACAAAATTCCATCTAGCTGGGCTGGCAGCATCTTGGTTTATCACATGAATGCACGTACACACACACACACACACACACACACACACACACACACACAGACTAACCATGACTTCCAAGTGTGGTATAGCAATAATCTCACTTAATTTATGTTTGAAGGATTGTAAGCAAATTATGAGGTAATGTGTTTTCGGATTTCTATGACAAAATATACTAAACTAATCATACTGTGTTTCTGCTCTTCTAAAAACATTTATTATGGAAGCAGCAATATCCAGTCTACAATAAAAAGTGTGCAGGACTTTGCATTCAGATTTTCAATGTGTAAGAACATGAACAATAAGAATGTAAATAAGTGTAACAACTTTGCAATATGTATATACAATCTGTGAGATATATTAGCAGAATTAAACGATATCTGAACAAAGTATACACATTTACTTATGACCAAGGCCCCTTTTATCTTTCACATGCATAGTTATCAACCCTGAACAATAGTATGCATCCAATATTACTTATACCCTCAAGTTTTGTTTAAATTAACATAAAAATGTCACTGTTATCCAGCTTCTAGGTTTAGTTTCCACAGCATTCGGTTTATAGTAATGTTCAATACTTCTAATCAGTTTCAAATACTTATCTTTGCAAACTCCCCACTTTTTACAGAATCCAGCATTCTCCATTCCTTTGCTATGTTCATTTTTGGTGCAAACACCAGCAGCATTAAAATGGTCAATTTCTACTTACTCTAACTTGCTGCACTTGTCTTTATCTTGTGCCCCAATGCTATCAAGGACCAAGATGAGGTTTTACCAATGATCTCAGTTCACTCCTGAGTTGCCTGTCTCCATATTTGTTGTGCTCTCTTACTCTCCAAAAACATACAAATCATCCCTGCATCTTCATCTCTCTGCATCACTAAAATTTCAAATTTGATATCCCTTTTTCTTGTGTTACTTTATTGGGTGTGTTATACTACAAATGAATCAGCATCATCTGTTGACCCCATGCAGATAGCCAATTCCCAGTATAAAAGGCATTTTCACATGCATGTTTCCAATTGTCTTGGTTTATTTCTTCATTACCTAATCTAGCTTCTTCATTTAACACTTTTGTGTTGTTGGATATCTTTATATATTAGACTCCCTCTACCACTTTTCATGACATTCAGCTTTTTCTAAGAAGCCTCTCTATCTCTCTCTCTTATTTAGTGTTCAGACATCAATGTCCTAAAAATGAAGTTATGCTAATCTCTATGCTAGGAACAGCTTTTTGTCATTCCTAGGAATGAAGGATTCTTCCATCCTGTATACTGTCTTGCTTACCTAGCTCATTTAGCTGTTTATATCCATATAAACCTGATTTCTCATATTCCCTGTTCATGTATAGGAATTCTGTCTTTAACATCTACCTGATCCCAGATACTCTTGCAGATGGGTATTTTCCAGCACATATCTCCTTGTTGCTTAATCTCTCTCCCGAGTTTTCCATAAGTTTCAGCTATAGGTTCTCTTTTTAGAGAATCACAGTGTCCCCTCACCATAATCCTGCACCTGTACTCTCTTCATGCAACCTAATCCATTGCGCTATATGAAATATCACCAGCTGTGAAGGAAGATGTATCAGACCACATTCTATATCACCATGTTTCACCAGCATACTCTTCCAGTAGTATCTGAATTGTATCCATCAAAAGGTGGTCAGGCCTTATTGGGATATCTCTTATGACATGTATAATTCAATGCAGAAGCATAATATTCAGTGTTATTCTGCCAACCATTGTGTATGACCTACCGCCTTCACTTTGTTATAAAGATTCTTCAGGTTTATCATAACTGTCTCTTCATGTTTATAGTCCACCTCTAAACTTAGGTAGGGTGGAAACTTTACCTCCTGTATATCACCTTATTTATTTATTTATTTTTTTGTTCTCACACCCTAATCAGCACTCTTTTATTACAGCTCAGTTCTAGTCCTAGCTCTTTACTGAATCTCTCAAACATATCCAACACTATTTGTAAAGCTTTGTCTATGCCTTTGACCATTAAAATATAATTGCCATCATACAGGTGAAGCATGGCCTTACCCCCAGTTCTTTGTTTCTGCATTAATATCTCATAAGCTTGCAAAGCCAGCTCTTCAATTACTAAGAAAAACAATCCTGGCAATAAAGGGCATCCCTGCTTAGTCACATTGCAGATTGTTTCTTGTGTAGATATCCCTTCATTTATTCAGACATCAAAGGTTTGTCACACGTGGTATTAGTCCATTAAATTAACACATTCCTAACATTACTTATCAAATAGAAAGTCTCAATGTATTATAAATAAAGCTTTTTGTAAGATTGATTAAAAGTACCCTAGTGTAATGATTATAATTCATGTTTTAAAAAAACTAACCAGATTCAACAAATAATCAATACTCTGCCTGCCCTTAATAAACCCATTTTGTGCTGGCCTGAAATCTTGCATAAGACCTCATCCGACCTTTCTGCTGGGATTTTTGCCAAAATTTCAATGTCCAAATTCAAGAGTGAGATAGGTTTATAATTAGATAATTCTGTTTTATCACCCTTCCCTTTCTGTATTAGAATAATTCTGGCATATTTCATGCCATGTGGGATAATTTTGTCCTCCAAATTGGATTATGATGCTGTAATAAGATAAATCCAACTTATTTTACCCATTTAGAAAGTTCTGGAGGAAATCCATCTGGACCTATTACTTTCCCCTGTCTTTATGTTCTGCATGTCTGTCTGGAGCTCTTATAATGGATTAGGAGTATTTAACTTTAACTTGTCCTCTTTGCCAACTGCCTTTCTATACATTGAAGTTTAAAACCATCCTTCTATGTGTACCCACTCATGTTTTTGGTATATTCCTTCAAAATATAGTATAAAAAAAACTATTTTATTTGATTAGGCAATTCTAACATTTGTCCTCCTTTGCCATTTATGCTGTCCACTACCTGATGTCTATGTTTTTCTTCATATACCCACACTATATACTTTGGACTTCTCTCCCCTTGCAGACACCAAAAGTAATTTTTGTTTATACATTTTGCTTCTGCCTACAGTACTGTTAACTACTCCAACTCCCCCTTTAAGATATACAATTCCTTAATCAGAACGGGCACATTATTGGTAGCTCCCGATATTATATTCTGTAACTCTTTTAAACTAATTTCCTTTTCTTGCACTATATTAGCCCATGTTCACCTCTTCGTACTTTCTATCTCCATTAGATGATCCCTCAAAGCTGCTTTTATCTCCTGTCACCACAAAACATGTAGAATATCCCAGTCAAGAATGTTATCCAATACCACCATGCATATTTTGTTTCTAAGCATCTCCTGCTGTTCGTCAGACCTTTATTTACACTAAGCCAATCTCCATGTACATAATCTATCTTTCTTTTGCTGCACAACTAGTAACAAAGATACAGGAACATAATCTGAAATATATTGATCCCATATTGTAATCCAAATTTTTACATGCTATGTATGGGGACCCAATGACACAGGTACAGGCAGTGTTTGAACTCACAGGTTTCCCAGTGAGAGTGGGTATGCATCAGGGTTCAGTTATGAGCCCACTGCTGTTCATACTAGTGATGGATTATATTAGTAAACAGGTCAGAGAGGATAGCTCAACAAAGCTGCTATATACAGACAATGTGGCATTAGAGGCAGACTGTCAACAAGAAATTCAACACATGATAGGGGAATGGAATGCAAAACTGAAGCCACATGGGATTAGAGGCAGGCTGCAAACAAGAACTTCAGCATGTCATAGGGAAATGGAATGCAAAACTGAAGGCACATGGGATGCAACTGAATGCAGACAAGACAGTCATCATGACAGCAAATCAGGAAAATCAGAAGAAGCTGAAAATTGAGATAAAATGGAAAATATTGGAACAGGTTAGATTTAAGTATCTGGGAAGAGTGGCTGAGGAGAAGGGAAGTCTGAAGAAAGACTTTAAAGCTATATTCATAAGGACTGCAGACACCAGGCACAGAGTGTCAGGGACAGTGTGTGACATAAAAATACCAAAGAAACTGAAAAGCAAGTTGTACTAAACAGTGGTGTGACAGTGCTACTGTATGGTATAGAAACCTGGGCAATGAAGGTAAAGCTGTTGAGTAAGCCAGAGATGATGGGAATGAAGTGCATGTGAATGATGGTGTGATGCATATTGTGGGACAGATGAAGAATTAAGGACATAACAGCAGAAGCCAAAGTTGCTCCAATTGCAGAGAAGGTCAAAGGCAACACATTATGGTGGTTCAGGCACATGTGCAAGAAAGAAGATAATCTGGTGAAGAAAATTTTGACTAGACCAGAGGATGGCAAGAGGAAACAAGGATGCCCAGCAAAGAGATGGATGGATTGTGTGAGAAAAGACCTATGACTGTCTGGCATGACTGTTAAAGAAGGCAGGAGAGTGGCATTGAACTGCGTCAGATGGTGACAGTTGAAATGACATCCTAACCTAATGTAGAAAATGTGAAAAAGGAGGTTGTGAAGTCACCTCCTGTCCCTTCTATGTCCCCATCTACTATCTCTTTGCAGGTTTTAAAAAAGTCCTCAAAAATATCGGGTCATCAGAATTAGGCACATATATTTTGCCCATTGCTATTTTATTAACTTGCAATATGCCCTTCTAAATAATCCA
The DNA here is from genome assembly GCF_019279795.1 of Protopterus annectens. Taxonomy (NCBI): domain Eukaryota; kingdom Metazoa; phylum Chordata; order Ceratodontiformes; family Protopteridae; genus Protopterus; species Protopterus annectens. The sequence continues at coordinate 183,620,111 of NC_056750.1, read as the reverse complement.
TCATCTTATTACACTTATTCTACAAGATTCCTTCTTAACTTTCAGGGTCTAATGAAATGCTCCTTTTGGTATGTACCTAACCAGGCATATCCAACAACTGGAATGTCCACAGAGGTTCCTCACTAAAAGAATACAGGGCATAAGTAATATGTCCTATGCAGACCACTTCAAGGCCCTATCCTTGCATTCTGTCTCCTACAGGCTTTTGAGGGGAGATCTATGCCTAGCATATAGGACATTGTCAGACCCCGGTCTGATGGAACTCTTGCATATCCACAAAGCAAACAGTACCAGAATTGCCCACTCTAAAGACTTAAACTTTGTGATATAAATAAAACCTACTGGAAAGATAGGCATGTATCCCAGAGACTACCCCGTCTATGGAACAGGCTCCCCATCCATGTGAAGCAGAGTTCCTCCCTAATATAATTCAAGTTTAACTTGGACAGTTTGATGGAAAACCAGAAATTTATCGCTGGTTTGGCACCTATGTCTCTGATACAAACAGGTAACCTGTAAATGGTTTATCTCCCAGGCCCATGCTTATACTTATCAAGGGTATTAGAACTCATCAGAGATTTGGGATGCATGGCTAGGCTTAAAAAGATCCTTGTGGTCATTAGCCTAGTAAACACCTAACAGTCTATGAACCTATAAATATAATTATTGCTCTTCATTATCCGCCCCCTGCTTTGTGATGCATTACTATTCCTGACTATTCCTGCTGCTGTACATTACGTACGTCCATAATCTTTAGCTTAGTTTCTTGAATTAGGGCCACTTGAATGTTTACACGTTTTCATTTTTGAAAAATCTGCTTATGTTAAATGGAGTGTTAATACTCTCCTATATTTCTAGAAATAACATTGTGCTTAATCTTACTGTTACCTTCAGCCATTTTAACCACTGCTAACTAACCCATGTCTTGGTTCCTTCCTCATCCATTAAAAGGTTGATGACTTGAGTCCTTGTGCTGGAGCATAACTTCTTTGGCTATCATGTATGAGTCTATATGCAGCGCGAGTCAGTTCATTTGGCTTGTACAATGATTTTCATACACCCCTCCCTGTGACAGTGCAGTCTGTTGTCCTTTAATGAAACAAATCATAAACATTGTCATACTCTGCATTTGTTGTGATTCATTTGCTAAACACGTTTTCAGATTCCTATAAATCTTTTCACATAAAACATGCCAAACCGGGCCATGGTTGTCTCATCTAGTGCCTGGAACCTATTCACTGAGTCAGTGAGAAAAGAAATTGAAGTATGCATCCATTTCATCCTGGGTGAAGCCTACACACACACACACACACACACACACACACACACACACACACACACACACACACACACACACACACAGACACACACACACACGCATGCACACACACACACACACACACACACACACACACACACACACACACACACACACACACACACACACAATATTCTTGGAAACCATGGTTAATGAGCAGGAGACAAATAGTGGCTCTTTCAAAAGTTTGTACCCGATGCATATGGGTTTCCTGCCATAAGTAGATTGCTGCCACTTTTTTTTTTGCTGGGGTCTCCCTGTACATTAATACTTTTCTCTTGAATACCGAGTGACCAATCAATGTTTCTTATTTTGGAAACAGTTTCTACATACATACGCCCCCAGCAATGGTGACAACAATCAGCTACAACAAGTTATGAAACCACAGACAAAAAAATTATTAGCAAGTTCCATTAGTACAGATAAAGGATAAAGTTCTGACTATGACTCAGTTGACTGGAATTCGATTAGCATCTTAGATGCCTGTTGGAATTGGTGTGGAGGGGAAAGAAATGAAGATGCAGCTACTACTTAATGTTTTCCAAAGGGGCCGGCCTGCAATGATGTAATAGTAGAGGTGGGCTGCTTCTCAAATGCTGGTGGAGTCCAGGACTTATGGTGACAGCAAGGACAAGAAGAGTAGACAGGTCCAGTAGCAATATGGCATTGCAATCCTGAGATGTAGGGGTGGGGGTGCAATCAGGACCATATTGCGTGGCCTAAATAGCCTAAAGAAATAATGTTGGCACATTTTAAAAGGATAGTGTCATCAAATATATTCAGCTCCCCTTCCTTGAGTAGCTATGGCAACTGTCTTTTCCCTAACCTTCCCTCATGGCTTGCTTCACCAACTATCCAGGGATGGTTAGCAACCATGGCTGGGGAGAAAACAGATATGGTATGTTTGGTGAGAATGATTTAAAGTAGGGACTTATGGGAAATACCACACTGAGGAGGAAGAATAAACTTAAGATATGCAATGATAGAAGGAGGAGAAAAAAGAAAGAAAATAAACAGTATTAAACCAAAACCAAAACACCATAAAAAATGCAGAGACAGTGGCTACTGGACCTGCTACTTTCTGCAAATGGGCATTAAGGCAACTAACAATTGTTAAAATTCAGCAATGTCTGTCTGTTGCACTTTCTGAATCAAGGGGGAGCATATTTTGTGTGTGTTCAAAATGTGGTGTTCCACCCATCTGATCTCTGAGACATTGGCGACATTTATTACAAACACAAAGATACAGAAGCATACAGTACATCTACCACCAGAACATACAGTAGGTAAGTAAATCTAAAGAGAACTGCCAGCACATTGCTTCTAGAAATCCAAGTTTCTTTGTTTTCTGTCTTGAACTTTATTAGATCTATCAAACACAGCAATGCATAGAAAAAGCCATTTCATTTTGAAGAAGTTTTTTAAGCTTTTTTGCACTCCTATATTGGAAGGAGGCCCCCCACACCCACCCTTACCATATATATATCAGTTCCAAGGTTGTAGGCACATCAGTGCAAAAAATGGCAATACCAAACCTTCTCTGAAAGTGGCTTTCAGAGATAAACCCGTCTTTCTGTTGTCAATAGGACAAAAAGCACTTGGCAAAAATGCACATTTCCCTTTTTCCCCATACAAGATTCCATGGAGTGGCTTTCTCAAAAGAAAAACAGGAAGCATCAAGTAAGTACTCAACTAGCCTTCTTCTTTTCCTGACCCTAAGTGCTCTAAAGTGCTAAGTGCACAATCTATAACAGAGTTCAAAGTTCCTTTGTCACACCTATGAATTATAATGAGGGGGTTGCTGAACTTTTAATTCTCTCTCTCTCTCCCTCTCTGCATTTCACCACTTTTCAAGGATTGGACATTAAAAAGTGACAGTATATTTGCATATAGACTGATCTGATGTGTAGTGATGATTAGGTGTTTTAGGGATGAAATTACAAGCTGCTTTAATTATGTATATTGGGCATTTATTTTTATTATTGCTAATTTTACCTGAATAATATAATACTGGTTTACTTGTGTTTAACATGTGTTTCTTTGCAGCAAAGCAGCTCTACCCTTCAGCAGTGTTCTTGAAAAATGTTTTGCCTTTTCATGTGAACTGGCATACCTGATACCTAAAAATCAGTCAAACCACACCTTTGTGGTAATATCCGATCACTTGTTTTGTTCCTTTCATAATAGTACATTGCATACAACTATAGAGTGGGCATTCCCTTTTTAAAAATATGTTAAATATTATTTATTTATCTATTTATTTCCATGTATTAACTGGAGTGGCCCAACTAAGCCCAAAGCCTATGTTTCACAGAGACCCATGGAGAAAAACTGCACAGTATGAAAAAATAAAATACAGTAAAATATGATAAAATAGAATGACTTACTAGGGTTTCACTAACAGCATGGTCACATCTGACTTAGGCCAACATTATTTACCTTCCCAGAGTGATTAGCCACACTGCTAATTAGATATTCATACACCCATGCCAGGTGTGTGCAGTTGTAAGCCTCTTGTCACAGCCACAGCATAGATAAGTGATTAAATCATGTTAAGACACCTCTTGGCCACATCTAAATGCAGAAGAGAACAATAACTGCTCACAAGCACCCCCAGTACTTAATGTGAGTGCATGGCACAGTTGTTTAATGTTGAAGTAATCAACAGAAGCAAATGCATACATAAAGTTATGTGCAATTGAAAGTCAAGTAAGACAACTCTGAAGCTGGAGTTGATGTTACATTATACAGCAGAATCCATGGAGAGGGAGAACATAAAAGTGCATAGGGGTGGAAAAAACAGACAGAAAAGTAGACTGAAGAAAATGATATGACGATACAGCCATTTTAGGAAAGTGAAATATATATGAGAGATGTGAGATATAAAATAATATGGTAATATGTGACAACCTCTACCCTACCTGACGACAACCTCTACCCTACCTGACAACAATGGAGTGTTAGCCATGGGCCCAAAGTATACCATAAGGGTAATTAAAAATAAAGATATATATATATATATATATATATATATATATATATATATATATATATATATATATATATATATATATATATATATATATATATCCCTGAAGTGGGGGTGGGTCAGCGAAGTACTTCAGGCCACATATCAGTATATTCACTGTGTACTGTCAAAGCGAGACACTACACTGCAAATGTCAGAGTGCAAGCAGTATAAAACCCATACCAGTGAAATAAATTACTTGTAGACAGATTGCAAAAAAAGAACAAATAATAGCCCCCACAGGAAATGAACATAGGACTAACACACTGCATTTGTTATAACACTGCATTAGCAAGAAGAACTACTGCAGCAGTCATTGTGTAAGTACCATGAAACACATAAAACATCTTTGCTTAAATGCACGGTTCAGTCAAAGAAGTCTGAATAATGGCAGTACCCGTGCTTGGTTTCAAACTGGAATGTGCACTGAAGCTTTGCTCAGTTGTGCAAATGATTAATTTGCATGTTTCATGGATTTATCATCATTTTAGCCATTAAAATTCCATAATCATGAACTGTCCTTCTCATCAGTGGCAGAATAATCCAGAAAGATACTTATATTAAATATTGATAATCTCCTCACTTAATGTACACACTCATTATAGAATTGTTAATTTTCAGCGAAATTGAACACATTACAGCATTAAAAAAGAAGCATTCATGAATGTATCCAAATCCCAGTCTATGTTACTGATATGCTCTAGACAATTGAATTAGCAGGGCATGTCACAAAAAGCGTGGTAGGAAACGTGACTGGAAAATACATTTCAGGTGAACAGAACACATTATATATAGCAAGACAAACAAAAATGCAGAGACCTTGGTCTGAACCTTGACTTTCTACAAGGATGTATTCACCAGGATAGTGTATTAACGAGACATGCAATGGGATCACACAATAAAGAAGTAATGGGCAAATACATTTCAGGGGAATGGAGAATTTGATAGCAGAACAAGCAACATAGATAGCCCTGGGTTAAAACCTCTGCCTTTTCTCTGTGATATTGTATATACATGATCATTAGCAAGTGAAACCATGGAAGAAGGTACAGTGAAGAGGTGTGAATACACACATTTCATGGGAATATTAGAAAGCTGCTGAAGAGTGTAAAATGAAGAGCAGAAAATGACATAGCAAATGACAGAAGTGGGTATTAAAATTAATCAGCCAATGTACCCATCATTGCATAAACTGACTGAGGCATGGAATCACACGTATAAACCATTTTAATTGCATTTTATATGTCCATGGCATCTTAGTGCATTATAATATTTAGCAGAATTCTATAAGGTAGATCATCATGCATTTTAACTCCTGCTTGCCTAACCAATGTTCAACACTCTAGCACATTAGCAAATAATGGCACGTAAGTTATTATAAGGGTAACTATATTCCTAATATGTAACAATTTTGTATTACAATCCTCTCCCTAATCTATTGGCAATATACATATCATGTTATAACTACAAAGATAATAGGAAGTTCTGACAATGCGGCTATAATGTCATCTTATGTCACTACTGCCTGGTATTGATCATCAGCGATCACTGCAGTTGCATGACAGATGTTGAGTTCTTTGTGCATTCAAGGGATTGTTCCTGTGTTTTTGCTACACACAACAGGTAAGTGTCTCCTCTATGCATAGTGAAGGACAACTGGTATCCTCCACCAGCTGTCACAAACATTATACCACAGATAGATGATTTGTCTAGTTGTGACACACCTTTTTGCCATGTATGTGCTGTGACAATGTCACTGGGAAGGTATTGCCTTTAAATTAGTTCAGTATTGCATTGTGACTATGTAGTACTGAACAAATGAATATTAGTGAACAATCATACAACAGTAAGGGAATCAAAACCTACTTCCTACTGTATTAGTGGATTATACAGTAATGACAAGCTGTAACATACACAAACTATGCTACCCTACTACCTACATGCATTGTAGCTATTTACTATAAGTTATGGATTGTTTTCAGACTGCTACAATGTTCAGAGCAGTGGATCTGAACTCCTGCATGCTTAAAGCACACTCTCTTGATTTGTGTATCAGTTATGGATGTGACAGAATTTCTATGGTAGTTGTCAGAAAGCATGCATTTGAAGGGATATTAGCAACAGTGTGGGTGAATGACAATGAGTAGTGTTAAAAGGGATAAGAGTACTCAGGGGATCACAACCTCACAGCTGTTAAAATACCACATCTATGTAGAATACATCATATCGATTCACTTAGTCATTATTGCATGCAACAATTTCTTTTTCACACTAATGCAATGTATACCACATTGGATTTGAGTCCCTGTCCACTTAACTAATATTCTTTTGACCTATGTACTAGCTACTGACACCACAGAAAACGTTATACAACAGTTGTCAGAAAGTACACGTTGGAATGGGTGTTACCAAGAGTGTGCAGTAAAGAAAATTAGTAGGATTAAACAGAACACACTGCTTAGGAGATCAAAATCCTTCACTGATCAATCAATCTCATCCAAGCAGAATACTCCACATCATTATTATTTGTTACAATTTGCTTTTCACGCTGATACAACAAACACTGCATTGTATTTGAAAACCTGCTTCCCTAACTTCAATTCTCTTGAACGGTGTATTAGCTAGTGAAGCCACATAAGAAGTTATATAACAATTATTATAAATCACACAACTGAATTGATGTTACTGAGCATGTATGAGAATGAAAATGAGCAGGTTTAAATAGAACACAGTAATCAGGAGATGAAAATCCTTCAGCGATCACATCCAAATAGGATACCTTACATTACATCTGTTCAATAAGTCATTATTTTATATTACAAATTACTTTTTACACTGATACAACATGCACCTCAATAGATTTGAAACCTATCCTCTCTAACTCATATTCTCATAGGTTCATAGGTTCATACTAGGCTATCTGCCCTGGGGCATTTATAAGCCTAGCCCGATTCAGTTTGGCTTACGCCACCCCTTGATTTGAGTATACTGTGCCCTTTTTAAAGTTTAGTTTACTGTGCCTCTGATAAATAGAGACACGGAAGTAATCCCCGGGACAAACCTACGATTCCCCATCCACTCATCAAGATTCTTCTTGAAGAGAGTCAGTGAGGTGCTCTGCCTAACATGAATTGGAATTCTGTTCCAGAGCGAAGGGAGCCTCTGGGTTATGAATCTGTCCCTCCAGCATGTTCTGTTTATTTCTGTGCTGAGGTTCAAGTCCCTCGAGCGCATGGCTCTAAGGGATTTAGATTTACTGAGGTGGAGCATGTCCATTAATTCTGGGTTGGACATAGCTTTATATGTCAGGCATAGATCACCTCGAAGTAGGTGGTACGCAACTGAGAAGAGCTGGAGTTTTTTTAACCGAGCAGCATATGGCATCTGTTTGAGTCCCTTGATCCTCCTGGTGAGGTACTTTTGGGGTCTTTCTAATTGCTGCAAGTGTCGGGTAAGGTACATCCCAAAGGGGGCATTGTATTCTATGATGGGTCTGATGAGGGATGAATAAAGGGGCACGATTACCTCTCTTGATCTAGATGTGAATCCTTTCATGACGAGGTGGGCTATGTAGAAGGTCTTTCTAACCACTTTGGCAATGTGACTTACATACTAGATATGGACACCACAGAAAAGGTTATACATTAGCTATCATGAAGCATACATCGTAAAGTACTATGGCAACAGTGAGGAAAACTGCAAAATGAGCAATGTTAAACAGACACCACTAATCATTGGATCGTAACCATCCACATACCTTACTGATAAGTTAAACATCACATCAGGAGTAGACTGAGTCATCAAAGCTGTTACTGTTAAAAATAATGTCAGTTTATGCTTATATCATTCTTGCTTTTCTGTCACACCTCACAAACAAGCTTACTGTCATGATAGTCAGAAAATCATTAGTGCAGCCAAAGGATTTTCCATAGTTTTTGCCATAAGGCAAGAACTGTCTTTTATAATTTCCTAACTATGAATAGCAACGTTGCCCTATGCCAACCATTGTGCAATGTTAAACACACTTTAAGATGCAATGCATTTTCTAGCCATGATATAGATGTTTTTAGGACTGGTGCAAGGTATACATTAGTGGACTGGAAACTGTGCTTCAGTATGTGACGTGTCCGAAATCAATGCAATATTATGTGTAGACACAAACATACTACATATATCTGACAACTCAGAGTTGAGGAGAATGTTTAAAAAGCACATCACAAAGGTGATGAAATGAGGATTGAGCTGGACAGGAACACACACAGCACAATGGAGTAAATCCCAGGTCTTATCATTGTTTTCTTTATATCAGTGTATTTTCCAGGGAAGCAAGTAAGTCTGTCTATATGGAGTCATCAGTGAGACTTATCAGGTAAATGTATACCATTTGCAGACTGACATCAAGCAAAAATTGTAAAGGATTTCAGTATTTCATTTCTTGATATCAGTATCAGTAAGCATATGGTATATATTTACCTGATGAGACTAAGAAGAAAAATGTGAAACAATATGCCAACCTCAGTGGATTAGAACCCTACACTGAGTTCACTGGAATGGACTCCTCACATCATTAATACATTGAGCCCTGGAAGTAAATGCTGAGAAAAGAATCACCTTACTTTACTTTTATTTCTGTCAGATTTGCTTACCAACATGTAATGACACTCACCACAGATTGGAGAAGGAAGTTTCTATGCTTTTCCATGTAAGAAGAACTAGCATTATCCTCTGTTCACTGATGACTAGCAATGTTGCTCTATGCTGACCACTGTGCAGCAGATAAGTAGAGAAGTCGCTCATTTCTGTGTTACGTTTATTTATTCTGGGTCACACTAAAGGTTGGAAATGGGAGAATGGCACAATAACATTTAGAAGTCATCAGAAGTCAGAAGAATTGCTACAGAAAGTTGAATTTCATACTGTTAACATGTAGCTTTAAGGCACTTTAAGGCAAGACACATGACAGACCTCCAACACTTTTGTTCTTATGAGAATATATGCTCAGCAGCAATACTGACTTTATATTTTATATGTAGCATAATTATTGTTGTAAACCTTCTATCTATAGAGTATGGAATACCAACATTTCCGTGCATAATTATGCAATATATATCCAATATGTAGACAACTTTACCATCTTACCAAGATAGAATGTCAGAATAATTAAAACTCAACAATATACTTTTCTACAAGGTTATTTTGCTGTATTAATAGCACTCTGCTAGTTTTCATGGCTGTTACTTAAAAGTAACAGTAATACTTGAATGTGTGATGGAGTTGTTTTACTGTGCATTTTTAGGAACATGGCTTTTTAAGAAATAGTTTGTTGAACATTACTCCTAATAAGGTGCACTTGGAGTTTATGTGCCTTACAATGTCTCACTTCCTTTTATCTGGGTTTCCAGCATTTGTGCAGATCTCATTGCAGGTGCTAAGGTATATGAATGACATAGTGGAGAACTCAGCACAAAGTTTACATGGTTTTCTCATCACGCAACTTTAGTGATTGAGAAATGATAATGAGTTGAGAACTAATTATCGTACACATTGTGGCCAAAGGAGGGAATCTATATGACATAAGCATGATGTGGCACAAGGATCATCGTCAAGATACAGCTCTATGAAATAAGCACGATGCAGCACAATGATCATTATCAAGATACAGCTCTATGACATAAGCATGATGCAGCACAAGGATCATCCTTATGATACAGTTCTATGACATAAGCACGATGCAGCACAATGATCATTATCATGATTCAGCTCTATGACATAACCACGATGCAGCACAATGATCATCATCATGATACAGCTCAATGACATAAGCACGATGAGGCACAAGGATCATCATCATGGTACAGGAGATGAATTTCTCCATTCTATAATATACACTATCGAGGAAGTTGTTGTTGTGCTACAGGCATCTGCAAAACCTAAGATATGTTTTACATGTTACACCTGATTCTTTGTACAATGTTAGCATGTGTTGTGTACTAGTAGGGGCTACAAGTACTGTTTCAGCTCTTTTGTCAGTGTAGCTGTATGAGCAAAAGCTGCCTGCGGTGGCATATTTATACAAGATAATTTATATGATAGTTCATTGTGTGTGGATGTGTGCATATGTTTATACAAGATTGTTATGTGTGCATGTGGTGCAAGAACCGTGGTGGTGCAGCGGTTAGTGTTGCCTCACAGCAAGAGGTTCTCCCATTCGATTCTCAGCTGGAGCGCCTTCTGTGTGGAGTCTGCATGTCCTCCCTGCGGTTGAGTGACGTTAAAGACATGCAGGTAGGTGCGAGCGTGAATGAGCATGCTTTCGTTGAAGGTTGGGCATCAGGCTGTCCACTCAGCACCGTAAAAATCCACTGCCAATCATGAGCGAACCAGAGGTCCACTGTAGTGACCCCTAACCGGGAAAAGCCAAAAGTCTTAAGTTATGTGTGCTTGTGTGCATATATTTTTGCAATATAATTAATATGACAGTTTGCTGTACGTGCATGTGTGCATATTGTACTAATGCTTCGGATATTATATGCCAGATAACGTCACTCATGCACCTATTATTCTTTTATTGGCGATGCAGGGATTAGGACAAACTGAATGGTTAACACTGTGGTGTTGCCTTTTGTGAAAACACCTATGTGAGTGTCAAGCTCTAGTAAACCATGGCAGATGGCCTCTTAGTTACACTTTCATAATGTTATTATGTATACTACCCATATAAGACCATAGCTCCCAATTTCAGTATTTTCCATATCAAAAGTGATATGCCTAAAACATGGGCAGTATGTTGGACAAAAAGATTATGATCCACAAATCTGTTCCTCAGCCTGTTGACATGATTTCTCTGTGCACTCCATGTCACATTACCATCTGAGAGTGAGCAGGTGGATGGCAACTTTGCAGAGCAGGGAAATGTGCTTGCTCCAGGTATAGATATGTCAGAATCTTCCCCTTGCTTTCCACACAGGAAGAGTAGGGGTTGGTAGCAATGCTCAGTGGAATTATGGTTACTGCCTTCTCTCTGAGGTTGGTATGTCAGTATCTGGCACACAACATATGTACTAGGACATTGTAGAGGCAGATGCAAGTTCCCCAAGGGTCTCAGTAGAGGTTATAAGGTTAACCAATGCAGTGCATGCTGACTTCTTGGACTGTACAAACAATATGTTTGTCTTATTGGACTGGATGAATAACACATTGTTGTTATTATGCAAGCAGCCCAGCATTTCAAGATAGATATTTAGAAATATTACAGTAATTAGAAGAAAGAAACATACTTGCACAAGGAAAAACTGTCAAAAGCTTTAGATAAAAATTTGTGTTCATTAATACAACAGATTTATGAAAAATACTACATAGACAAAGAAACATTGGCCTGCCTGGGAAAAAATTGACAGAGGAAGTGAAAAAATATAAAGAATCAAACCCAAAGATTTTTTTAAAGATATGAAAAAGAAACATTAAGATGGGAAAGAAAAAGAAATCTAGTACGGTACAATATTTATCAGTGGAGAAAGCCAAACTAATGAATAAAAAAAATCAGCTCCAAAGATATTTGAAGAGAAATATAGACAAATGTATCTGGTTATGGAAAATTTGACAATACAAAAAATAAGAAAACAAGGGGGGAATGTAGTGAAGAGGATTAGTAAGGTAAAAGTTACAGAAATAGAAACTTGAGCCATGAATTGTAAGAAGAGTAAAGGATTTAGTGCAGAACGTCTTGCATAGATAATGTTGCAGCATGATAGAACAAGTTCCCAGAAAAAGGAGCATTAAATGGAGCTGGAGACGCATGAAGAAAGAGTATGAACATCAGAAGGAAAAAGAGATCTGGTATAGTATAATAATTATGCAAAGGAGAAAGCAAAACTAATGAATCAATCTAAAAAATCAGGACCAAAGATATATGAAGAGAAATGCAGGCAAAGGCACCTGGACATGGAAATTTTCAAAATACAAAAAAAAAGGAAAACAAAGGGGGAGTAGAAAAAATAAGATTAGGAAGGAAGAAGTTAAAAAAGTGAAGTTATTGATTTTCTGTAAAGTGAAGGATTTATGGTGGAAAATCTAACACATTTATGTCACAATATGATGGAATAATGAGTTCCCAGATTAAGGAGAAGCAGGAGACCTCTGAAGGCTTGCTACATGGTGATACTCTAAAGCCCTCTGTAGGAGACCAGTACAAAAGTTCAGTTGAAACTGTACAACAAGGGAAGGAGCCAGAAAGAATAGCACCTTTGTTTCAATCAAAGTTGCAGGATGATGGGCCAATGAGCTCCCATATTAAAGAGCAGCAGATGAAACAGGGTGCATCTGAAGAGGATATACTACAGGAAGATGTTCTGGAACTTTCTGTAGAATATCTGCAAGAAATGTAGTGCAAAGCATGAGCTCTCAATCTAGAAGAAAATGATCTAAGGGAAGAGCTGCTTGATTTAATACAGATGGACAGACATATTAAGATCAATAAAAGTAATAGATTATAGAAAGTAAATAAGACACAAAATGTTAAATGCTTGGCAAAACAGATAAACATAATAACTGGGACTCAAAAGTAGAGTGGTTCCTTGTGTGCGAAGTGGGTGCCAAGCCAAACACAAGTTCTTCATCAAATAAAATCCAAGTTCCCCAAATAAGCAGCGGAACGTTGATGTATAATTCAAACAGATTAATATTTATTAGGATTCCAACGAACAGGATGATAAAACAGATGAGCGCTTTCACTAATAACTAGCTTCTTCAGATCATTATAAAAAATGGTGCAATTCCATCCCTTATATAGTAGTATAATTAGTTTTTGATTGAAACAAGCATACATAATTAAATAATTAAATGAAATCAGTGATAAATACATCATTCTTAAAAGAGCCAGTGCATATTCAAGTGTATCTTGCAAGGTTACTATAAACAAAATTCACTGTTTGCATACTTTAAATGCAATTCATTCCTTTGTCACACGATATGTAAAATCTGCATGAATTATAGAAATATTTATAAAAGTATATTTAATTAATTAAATAGTACAATGTATTAAGTAGACCGAGTGCATCTGAGATAAACTCAAATGGAATTAGTTGTTATAAAACAGCCAATAATATATTTGTAAAAACGCTTCCAGTATAAAAAATCAATGTTGTCACATTTATTATATCGTAATTATAGTGCATAATCCAAACTATAATTCAAGCAGGGTATATATATCAAGTAAACATTAGTTAAAAAAGTATATAAAAACAATGTAATATAAAATGTAAAAAACATGTAAAGAATATATGAAATATAAAATAAGATGAAATGAAATGTATATATGTAGACATGATTTAATAAAATTCCTCACAAAACCCATAAGTATGTATTCATGTCATAACATTTATGTGTTCATGTATATATATGGCTGAATCTTCATAAATCATCATGTAGATATGTGCGTATATGTATATATCTTGATATATATTAATCATGAATGCACGGAGGTATAATTGTAATGCGCATGTAATGTGAATGACTAAATATATACCAAATATATATTGTGTGAATAATAAATATGCTAGAGTATAAATATATATATATATATATATATATATATATATATATATATATATAAATATACATATAAATATATGAATAAATATAAATATAAATATAAATATAAATATGAACATGAATATAAATATAAATATAAAAATATAATATTTTAATAGTATGAATGTATAATGTATGTATGTATGATAAGTGTATGAAGGATGGATATTGAAGTGTATGAATGTGAAACATATAAAGGTATATGTAAAATGTATGTATGTTAAAAAATATATATGATATATATGTATAAAAAAGTGTGTAAAAATAAATGAAATATGTGAAATATATGTATGTGTTTTGTGAAAAGATAATATATGTATATATGTACATGTATTAAAAAGAGATGGGTATATATAATGTAAAAATGTATATATGTTAAGGAACCACTCTACTTTTGGGTTATTTGACTTTTGTGGTACCAGTGTGCTAATCCGACGGAAAGTTAACCTCCACATAATAACTGGGACTATTACAAAAAGCTATTGTGGTATAACAGAAATTCATCCATCCATCCTCAACCCCTTTTTCCATTTTTGCACATGAGGTATATTACTGTGCCGCTAATTAATAACAGATAAAGTCTTATCACAAAAACACATAGCAACAAGGAAAAGGAAGGGAAAAAACAAAATATCACCATGGAAGCACTAAATGGAGAAAACTACAAAGTAATTAAGACAAAAAGTATCACTATTACAATACAGAAGAGGTAACAGAACATCAAAATTACTAAAGTATAGATGTGGTAAAAGCAACACATGGTATCAAAACAGACTAGTATATATCAGACATTATTGCAAATAATAAACTAAAAATATCAGCACAGTTAGAAAAAGACAGAAAAACTTAGAAAATATGCAGATAAATACAAAATTAAAAGTACAAAATTAGCAATTCATTGATGGTACAAAAAAGTTTTATAGATAACTTGGAAACAAAGCAAAAGGAATAGAAATGCCACCAAAAAAAGTAGAAATAGACACTTTGGAGAAATATTGATGAAGACCATGTGAAACATAACAAAGATGCTGAATGGATAGAAAACTTTAAAAAAGCAGTAAGGAATTGTACTGTAGAAGAGATGAAATGAAATGAAGTAACAGACACAGAAATTGAAGCAAAATTAAGACAAGCTCCTAAATGAAACCCCCCAGGCCCAGATATATTACTTAACATTTGCCTGAAAATATTAATATCTTTACACAAATGTTTAGCTGTAAGTAAGAACTACCTATATGTGTATCCCAACAAGACACCAACCTGTTTAGCTACAGGTAAAAATTATACTCCTTCTTAAAGGGAACTTGCAAACATCCTAAAAACTATAGACAAATAACTTGCTTTCCAACAATATGCAAACTCTATACTGGAGCTGAAGCAGACAGAGTATATAATCATTTAGAAAAGAAGTTAGTTATGGCAATAAAACAAAAGGGTAATACAAGAAAGTCATATGGAACAAAGGATCATTTGTTGCTAAATAAAACCACAATAGAAAATGGCATGGATAGATTACTAAAAAGCATTTGGCAGCATCCCATATTCATAGAAAATGGAATACTTACAGATGTATAAGATTTACCCTGCATTGATTGGGTCTATATTATAAGATCAATGTTTGAAAACATCGAACAACATATGGTCGATGTCTTCAAACATCGACCTTATAAAAAGGCAAAAAAAAAAAAAAGAAAAAAGTACCTTAATGGGTTTAAGCAGGGGGCAAGCCCCCCTGCACCCCCACACCCAACGCTACTTAAATATACCAACTCCGAGACCACACTACATTGCAGTAAACGGAAATCTCACCATACGGAGATTTCCGTTTACATGCTCGAGATTCTGAGCATTCAATATTCTCGTGTAGACAATGTCTTTTGGACATTGTCGGCTTTCGAGAATATAATATAGACCCCACTGATCAATTATATTACAGTGATCATGAAACAGTTGCAAATCACTTTTTTTAGCTAAGCCACAAAAAAGGGCAAATTATTATCCCAGAGATAAAAATTCAAACAGGGATATTCCAGTGATTCTCTGTTGCCACTGCTCTTTAGTTCTGCCCTTAACCTATTAATCTGTTCACATAACAGATTAGATCATGTTTAAAGTTTGGCTCGCAGAAAACAATCTTGTTTAAAGTTGTCCCATCTACTGTTTGTAGATGACTTAAAACTGTACAGTTTGTGAAATGTGGAGATGAAAGCAGAACTGCACATGGTTAATAATGTGGTTTGGTCTTGATTAGTGTGCAAAAGCAATGTTTAAAGCAGTCCACAACATAAAGATGCCATCAATAAATGTACATTAGAAATTAATATAACCAACAAATATGTTATTATTCAAAACTAAATTCTCTTCCCATTGAGCCAAAATATTTTCGTAGCTATTGGCTCTCTTAAATTTGTCTAAATTATTATAGCTGCGTTGTTGTTGCTTGTCTTTTGGTTTTTCACAGTTAGGGGTCGCCACAGCGGAACTCCGGTCCGCTAATGATTGGCAGTTGGTTTTTATGGTGTCGAGTTGCCAGCCTGACGCCCAACCTTCAACGAAGGCAGGCCCATTCAACGCATGTCTTCCGAACACCCACACAACCGTGGGGAGGACATGCAGACTCCACACAGAAGGCACTCCTAACCCAAGCCGAGAATCGAACGGGAGAACCTCTTGCTGTGAGGCAACAATGCTACCACTACACCACCGCGGATATCGTCCTTTTATATTTTGCCCTTGTACTTAAGTATATTTATAGAAGGGCATTTATCCACTGAGGAGCACCTGCTCATTTAATACATTTTACATTTATTTTTTTTCTTCTTCTGAAATGGGGAGATATAAGATATGTGTCATCTCTTTAAATCACTTATGCCACTAGTATGTTGGTTATATAGTTTGATTTCCTGTATACTAGTTGGCTTCAAACTCATGTAATGTGGTGATTCAAAAAATTGAATGAATAGATAAAACAAGCATGAAAATAGCGGCATACCTCCAAAATAGGTACATCATGTGCATGGCTACATCAGGCCTCAAAATAGGAACAGTGCTCCAAAATAGGAACAGTAAAGAGGTCTGCCTTAAAAGCTAATTTTGATGATTGGATAATTACACACAAATTTACTCAACTTATAATGTATGACTCTGCTTGATGCGGGAGGGGTCTACTTTTAAGTGCTTGTAAAGGATGTCAAAAGCTTTTAAGTGAGTCTACTCAAAGGTGTACATGGCTAAGCATCTTATGATTCCTATGATCATGAGTCAGTCTACTCAAAGGTGTGCATGATTAAGCATTTTATGGTTTCTGTGATCATGTGTCAGCCTACTGAAAGGTGTACATGATTAAGCATGTTATGGTTCCTATGATCATGTACCTCATATTGCTCCTTTGTTCCTGAAGCAGACTTATACTGGAATAAGTTAGGGTAGCTTAGATTAAAGCTTTTGGAATGTCATGTAAATGTTTCCCATTCACTTTAATTCATATTGCAAATGGATAATCACTAAACTGCATTTAATTTGCTTATTTTTTTTTTTTTAATTGAAAAATGGCACAGCAGTACAGCTGAAAAGTTCTCCAGCATGACCAAACATTGGCTTTGTTATTTAAAGGTAATTCTTGGTGGCAGATGATTTATTCAGTATGATTGTGATTGTACTGTTGCTAGACCTGGTATTATAACATCACATGGTGGCAGAACAAAGCTTGCTGATGCTTTTTATTCACTAGGCATTTATCGTGTTATAGACCACTTTCATTTATATAGCTTTACCCAGTCAGATGCCAGCAGTATCTTTTTTTCTAAGAATTTATAAGCACAATCTGGCCTTATTTCTCAAAAACATCAATGCTCTGTCCAACTACTAAACTCTTAATTATTGAGGAGTTGCCTTTCCCAGAATCTAGCACCTGCCACTGATCATAACTGTATTTGTTTCGCTGATTTATACAAAATAAATTTTGCCACTTTTAATTTAAGTATTCATTCTCACTGCTGCTAACATGCCTACTCTTTCAATTGGTTGGCAGATTAAAGCTGATGATTAAAATCAAAGCCTATCCTTAAGCCAAAACATTTGTAGCTTCCTGGCTGTACAGAAAGGAAATGCTGAGAGTCAGTTGCCAACAGATTTGTACTTCTCAGTATTCAGCAACATAAAACAGAATCTTATGCTTAAAATCTTTTAAGGGCTATTTCCTTGCCTGCATTTCTTGTAATAAGAGAGCTGCAACAAATTTATATTATACATGTGCTAAGGGCCAATGCTTTTAAGCAAAACATTTATTGTTCCAAAGTTTGTTTTTTTTTTGTGTGCAAAAGATCAATCATTTGTTTTTTTATAGGCAATGGTGATCTCAACATTAATGTTTAGCAGTGTATGTTTGGGGTATTTACTTTAATGGTATTTATCATTTTCTGATTTACATTTCCTACATTTGAAGTTGAATTTTCAAAACATAATTCCATCCATAGCTCTTAACCAATCAGGGACAAATCTCAACAGAATCAGGGACAATTCCACAAATAATCAGGGACAATCAGGGGCACTTTTGAAATATTAGTACTTATTAACTCGGGACACTGACAGAATAAGAGAATGTGAATTAATATACAGTTTATGAAATAAAAGAAGTCTATAACTGTAATTATTGTCATTATTTATTAAGTACAATTCAACAGCTTTTGTCCAAAAGTCACCAGTTTTTAGGAGGGATTAAGGGGGACACAGCTAAAATTTGAGCTAAAATCAAGGACATCCGTGAAAATCAGGGACAGCTGAGAGGTATGATTCCATCCCAAACACTAATAACATAACCTTTCCATGCATGTCACATGTTGTCACTTTCCTTACATATTGTTTTACCAGACTGTTATTGTTTTCCACAGGTGTAACTTCCTTTTTGCTATACTGTTTTAATGTTCTTTAAATGCCATACCAGAATTACTTGAGTGAAATGCATTTTTGTTTACATAATGTAAAAAAAGTCTACCATAGGACTAATAAACAGGACATCTCTTCAGAAAAAAATAAGATGGCCTAAGGCAAGGAAAATTAAATTGCTAAAACTTCAGCAAGTAGAAATAATCAATGGCTTACTAGTTAGCAAGCTTGCAGATGATACAGGGAGCTTAGAATATTACGGGTTCTAACTCAACAACTAGTATTATTTGAACTCTGTGTTGTGACCAACACCGGGTAAAATCTGAGTTAATTTTAAATATGTACACTATAGTGTATACCATGTTGAGATAAAGTGAGGCTGAGAAAACATTTTATTGACTTTATGTGGTTGTGGTTCAGCAGAATATTAAGGGTTACATGGCATTTCCACTCTGGAGAGTACAGATATATTCATTGTAACACATGCAAAATAATAAGAAAGAAGGAATAATTTCAAATATTAGTCAGAGTTTGGACATGATGCAGAACATTCATCAGTTTTTCAGGATCAAAAAGTATAGCACAAGAAAAATATTTTCTGCAACTCCATGGTTATACTACAGTAGAGAAAAAAGAAAAAAAAACACTAAGGTATACTGCTAGCTTGCACAATCCAACTAACTGTGGCAAAACAGGCAACAGTTTAAAAGACTAATGAAAAGCCACTAGCTAAACATGATTCATCAAAGTGTAGTCATAGCCAGATGAAATGTACTGGCTGGAAGGATATTCTAATTATGACTGACACATGATGGTCAACAGAGAGCTAATTGCTTACAGACTTACATACATCCCTGATAATTTAGTCAGTTTTAAGAGGTAGTCATTGAAATTGTATGAAGTGGGAAATAATTGCTTGCCATATAAAGCCATTTTGGAATTAAGCTGAAACCCATGGCCAGTGTATCAAGCATTAGTGCCATCAAGATCTTTTTGAAACAACAATGTGCGTATCTTTAGGGGAATATTTGACATTATACCATGACCTCCTATTAATATTCCAAAATGTGCACGCTGATTGGCCAGCGTGCACATTGTAAATCGACTTATACTAATGGAAAAAGGTCCGGTCGCCCGGACTTTTTCCATTAGTATAAGTCTTTTTTTAAAACACTGTCTCGCTATGTTAAAAGAGTTTAACATAGCAACACAGGTTTAAAAAAAGCAACGGAGATCTCCATTGCTTTTTTTAAAGCTGTCTCGCTATGTTAAACTCCTTTAACATAGCGACACAGTGTGTAAAAAGCAATGGATATCTTGCTTTCTCCATTGCTTTTTTTTTAAACCTGTCTCGCTATGTTAAATGGGTTTAACATAGTGAGACAGCTTTAAAATAAGTAACGGAGATCTCCGTTGCTTATTTTAAAGCTGTCTCGCTATGTTAAACCCATTTAACATAGCGAATAAAAAGCAACGGAGATCTTGCTTTCTCCGTTGCTTTTGGCCACAGCTCTGATGTACTGTGTAGGCATGCGCAGTACATCAGAACTGCCGCAGATGCCAGATAGCTGCGGAAGGGCAGCAAAGAGGCATTATACAATGCCATTATTTAAGAAAAGTAATTGTTTCTTTTCTTAAATAATGTCATAGTATAATAGCAATAACCCACGCCTGGGTGTGGGTAATGCGGGATTTAACCATGGTTGTCTTTGTTTGGTCGCCAACTGTAGTTAAATCCCGCATTATCCACACCCAGGCATGGGTTATTGCTATAGTATTAAGTTTGTAGCCATCAGCAAACTTAGTTAGCCACAGCCCATCAACATCTGCCTTAACATCAGAAAGGTATGTGCCAAAAGAGTAGAGAACCAATGATGGAACCTTAGAGAACGGTATTGGTAACACATTTTTGTGTGAAAGACTTACCCATGACTGTTTTACTTCTATCAGTAAGCCAGTTGGATAGCCAACAGATGGCATAAGTGTTAAGTTATGTAAGCTTGCTGACAACATCAAAAGCCTTAGCTAGGTCCAACAAAAAAGTCTGAACCATATCAATGGCTTACCAAACTATGAGATTGATTAGACTGGATAGACAAAACCTAGTTTTAATAAAACCAAACTGGTTTATATTGAGGGACTAATTCTTCCATAAATCATAATTTATGAGATCCAGTATTATATAGTCCACTGCCTTACAAATAATACTGGGGAGACTTATAGATGTGTCATTTCCTGGTTCTGTGGTAGGGCTACCCTTGTATAGTGGAGTCACTGTGGTGGTTCACCAAGTATCTGGCACACAATCTTTGAAGAGAAAACGATTAAACAGGCTAAGGATGAGTTATATTTGGCACTATCCAGGAGGTAGCCAGAGACATTGACCAGACTCGCGGTAATGCTATTTTGGTCTTTAACAGAGATGATAGAATCTGCTCAAGAGAGCTAAATGGGGATGGAGGAGTTAAGTAGGTAAGAAAGGAGACTGGGTATTTGGTTGATGGCATGAATTTGGATCTGAATTTGTCAGCAAGGTTATTTGTGATGGCTGTAGCTATTACCTTAGAGCAGAACAGAGTGTTACTTCTGAGATTCCTGACATAGTTGAGGAAAGCTTTGTGGTTGTATTTTCTGGAAGCAGCAGTTTTCAGTTCATAAGTAGTCTTATATTTTATTTAGTAAAATATTTGAGATTTTCGCTAACCAAGTTCAAATCTCCTGTATGGTAAGGGAAGAGGATATTTTATATAAGGCCATTAGTTTTCTACACTTATTGAACAATTTATTTATGTGATGCTTCAGCCATAAGTATTTATTCCTTAACCTTCCACTGTATTTGGGGCATATAGGAACAAAAACCACAATGCAACTGTTTAGCCGGGTATATAATCTGGAGATGAATGCTGAAACTTTGGCAGAAATTGTTTTTTGAGGAAAAACAGGAGGTTGGGTTTGGAATTCTCTCTAAATAGAGTAGGATTTGATGAAGCAGCGGTGCTGATTCTGAGGTAGAAGATGACAGTGGTGGGCTTAATCAGCAAGGGTATGACTAATGTTGGGGTGCAGGCATGGGCAATATGGCTGAGGACAAGGAAAAGAAGGATTGCGCCCATCGTGGGAAAGTAAGAGCTGGTGTTACAAGCTGGCATTTACACATTCTAGGAAGCATTGTGTGTATCTACTGTTGGTTGCATGGGTGTCCTAGTTGTCTGGAAGAGTAGCTGAAATCACTTAGAAGCAGCATATGGGTTTGATAGATGTTTTATCCAAGTAATTTATACATAAATTGTGATCAGCAGTAAATATTGAATGGGACCTCTAATTTGTGAGGATATGGTAGTTGATTTAGTTAACTATGACCTCAAACATCTTGATGAAGGTGTCACGGATAAATATGGTGATGCCAATGCAGTTCCTGTTGTATCTGAATGAATGATAAGAACTGAACCCAAGAACAGAGAAACTTATCAGTACACTGAAACCACATTTCACTAATGACATAGATATAGATATGCTTAAAGGTCAGGAAAGCCTCAGATTTAGTTATTTTCTTATTTGACATCCTAGCATTAAGTAGTGCCATACTGACGTAAGTTGAACTGTAATTTGCTAAGCTGGTGTTTCCAGAAGATAGACTTTATCTCTCTATGGCAGCTGCAAATGCTTAGCTAGTTTGTAGAAACCCTGAGAGGATATACTCAGTTGATCTGTGGAAAAAAGTCAAGCACAATGAATGTTGTATGGCTAGTAGAGCAAAATGAACAACAGGACCAACAAATTCAGCAACACTAGCAGCAATATAGCTCAGTAACAATAAATCTAAGCACAGCAGAGGTATGTAATAGGTAGTGAGGTTAATCAACAACAGAAATCTAAACTAGGGTAGGATGAGATGGGCAGCTGGTCCGGATACAATCTGTATGGAGTTATGATCAGCAGGACATTCGTTTATTAAGCCTTAAGGAAATGCAAATACTGTCTGTGCAGTAGAAACAGTATACACTAGTAAGCATATCAAGGTATTTATTACAGTTGTAAGAAGCAGTTTGTTGCAGTTAAAATCTGTAGAAACAGATTTTTTTGTCAAACTGTTTCTTTAATAGATTGGCAATTTAATATTTGTTTCACAAGCACTTAATCATGCAATCCATTCTAATTACACCTGATCCCCAAAGTGACATATATGCCTTCTGCAGGTTTATTAATACCAATGCCATAAATATGGCCGTGAGTAGTTTGTACTTCTGTGTTTGGAATGTTTTTAAACTTTAATTTTCTGGAAAAAAAAAGCAGCCTGAAACAAACTTTTATTTTAATATAAAAGAGTGTTTCCATGCATAAGGATACATGCAAACACATTTTTATGTAAAGATAAACAATTGTTTTGTCACTTTAAGCATGATCTTTAAGTACAAGGGTAAATGTAGCATATGTATGGAATATTTAGTATAAGCAAACAACTACTATGGTTTTAGAGTGATAATGGTGAACAAAGAACCTCACCAGTAATTTTGTGAATGTTACAGATGTAGCAAATGTCAACATCTGTCACAGTAACATTCTGATTTCTGCCTGTTTTCACTTGAACAATTAAGGGATGAATGTTGCAGAGTTCTCGTTGTATGTTCGACATCCAAGAGTGGGAGACAGAAACTCTGAGAAAAAAAAATGCAGTTAGGGAGACTATATACTAAATGTGAAATTATTGTATCTTGGGAATTACCCATTCTCAGAGGTAAAGTGATTCTGAAGTTAATATATTAACTAGTGGTTGTGTCACAGGGTGCTGTGCCCCACATGAGTACATTGCTGTCATGTGAAAAATAGTTTTAATGTGTAACTTCAAATTTTGTACTTTGCAGTTAGACATGCAGACTCATGTTTAGTTTGGAACTTGAATTGTAGAATCTTGAACTGTCAACAGAACACCAGAGTAGTAAATAATAATACAGGGAAAGAATGTACATTCTTTACATCAGTGTTCTTTTTTCCTTCTCCTATGCCTAGTTTGTTTCATCATTTACCAATTAACAGAACTATCTGATTAGTTACTACTTTTGCTAGTAGAAAATTGGGCTGCGTTTCTGAGCTAAAAAAAAAAACATGAACATATTTGTTGATGCTGACAGGAATAAATTTTACTGTAATCTCTGCTTTGGTTTGATCAGTTTCTGAGGCCAGTTCACACACATACATGCACACTCATGGCCCAACATGCACATAATAAAAGACTCCACACAGAAACTACCCCTGAGAGGCATACTGAATGGTTTCTTTGCTTGTTGATAGATTGATGTTATTTTTGTTTTAAGCATTCAACCTCAGCAGTTCCATGTGCATCTAAAGAAAATAATACATGATACTTGAAAATAATACATGATACTGGTGACTAAAGTATGGAAATATGAAGTCTGAGGTAAGGAGTTCTCAGGTTTAGAGAAAGCCACAGAGAGGACAAGTGTCCAGTATGTGTAGTGCTTCTTATGGGGTTGGAACACCCTGGGATTATGGAGAAAACTAGATCTCACAAAATGGTATCACTTAGTATCATGGACTCATATTTATAAAAGGTCTAGTGCTCTACCATATCATGATTTTTGGCAGGTGGTAGGAAACTGACATTCCCAAAGCAAACTTTAGCAGACGCAAGAAGAACATGCAAAAATCCACATAGACAGTCACAGGAGGTTAGGACTGAATCTTGCCCCCCTGGGTTGTGTGGTCAGGACTAAATGCTGCTGTCTTAAGAGATAATGCACATATATTATGATTAAGCCACTGTTCTGTCACCATATGTGAACAGTCTTATGTTACATGAAAACAAAATAATTGTGTTGTTTCTCAATTAATAACTAATCAATTTCTCCCAGTTCCTTAT
This sequence comes from Protopterus annectens, assembly GCF_019279795.1. NCBI lineage: Eukaryota > Metazoa > Chordata > Ceratodontiformes > Protopteridae > Protopterus > Protopterus annectens. The sequence continues at coordinate 183,595,415 of NC_056750.1, read as the reverse complement.
TTTTTCCTCCTCCTCTTGATACCCCCATCAAGTTGTTATTTACAAAATATTAAATTTATATTATTCCAAAGATATGATGACTTTCTATCAGACATATAATTGTGATTACTTGATGAAGACATGTCAAGGATTGAAACACAGTGCTTTATGCAGCAAGGCAAGCCCCTCCCCAACACACAAACAAGCGCAGAGACACACCCTGATAAATTGCATATTCATTTCCCTGGTTCATTGAAGTTGTTCTAGTATTTTAACTGAAGGATCTAATCAATGAAATGGGATCCAATGAGATGACCAGTATGGGCTCAGACCTGGATACTGGTTCCTCATAGATCTTAGCACATTCACCAGCGTCATCTACATGGAAATGGAAAAGACCTACCCAATGCAGGAAAACTGAAAAGGTCTACTCAATAACAACTTATTTGTAGATATTAAAGAAAAAGTTGATGATTTTGTTTCTTACCATTTCATTTTAAATGAACTGCCTACACACTGACTTTCAGTTAATTGCTTAAAATGCTTCTCCAACCTGCGTTTTTAATGTAAAGATTAGTTTCTTTCTTTCTTTCTTTCTTTCTTTCTTTCTTTCTTTCTTTCTTTCTAGAGAAAACCTTCCATTTATCTGGAGTTCCTTGGGGGATGGTTCTTGGCCAGTGTTATTTTCCCTGTCTATCAACATTTTACATGTTAATTAGGGTTGCATGAACTTAACTCGTTCTGACAACTGCACATATGCAAAATAATTGGCCTGGCTAACTATGTTTGCCAAAAAAAGCATCACTTTTAATTTCAAACAGAGGATTAGACCAGATTCTATCCAACCCTTTAACTTAGATCAGGAGCAACTTAGCTTTAAGCCTCCTGATCCAAGCCTGAAGCCTATATTTTCTTGGTTTTCTGCTTATAACAGCATTTGCTACAAGAGCAAACTGCATAATATCCATAGTTTTGGCATACCTATCGAGGTCTGGTATCCACAGACCTCTAATGTCAGTAATGCAGAGTTTTTTTTTCCTAGAAACCCTGAGAAGATGATCACCCCCCCCCCAAAAAAAAATGTCATTTCAGTCTTGATGTTTGCTCACAACTGGATATTTCCCCAGGGATGGAATGCATCTGGCCAAAAAAATAAAATAAATTTTCAAAAGACAAACATTCTAACTTGGCGAATAGTGAGACAGAGAGGAGTCCATGCTTCTAATAAGCATTGATCTGATTTTGACACTTGAGAAAATTATCCTAAATCAGAGAGCAAAAATTATGATCTTATTGAATACAAAGGTTTACATGTGAGGTATTCACCTTAATGCCTGCCTAGGTGACCTGATCTTTAACAGTATCACAGTTTCAATTTAAAAGAAAAACTATTGACTTGTATCAATTCAGGACCTGATAGGTGCCTGTGCTGTTTAAACAAGTCCATCACTTGCCCAAAATTGACTTCTAGCCTGGGAAGCCACAAGACAAAGTCAGCCACAAACTATGAATCAATGCAGTACTCTCCTCCTTGAAGTCTGCATGGCACTGTTTAATTACTAGGTGAAATTATTCTATGTTGAAATAAGCAATTTCACTGAAAGGTGGCATCCATGCTGGGTCCCCTATTTAATGAAATGGGGAACAAACTATTTTGCGTGGGTTCATTATAAAATAATTTGCACCATTCCAAAAACCTTCCCTGAATTCCAAATGCTTGGGATTAGCCATAAGAATTCCCATTTGAGCATATCAAATGTCTTGTTTAAGTCTTTGAAAAGGTAGCAACCAGGTTCTGCTTATGGCTTACAAATTGCAGAATGTTGTAAAATAGTCTTAACAGGTTGAGCTTCCCTGTCTGCCTTTCACAATTTCTTATGCTGCAGTTCTCATTAGGTTCACACTAAACTTTGTCAGTCTTCCTGCTAAGATTTTACTTTTAGTAGGCTGCAGCAAAACTGGTTGATAACTGGCTGGCAATCTAGGGTCTTTTCATTCTTCTATGAGTGATAAAGACAGATGCTACTTCCACAGTGAAAGTAAGTATTCTCTCTTGTAGACTGTATTCTGTCCACTGTAGAAAGTGGTGCCCTAAATTAGATTTGAAAGTCTTATAAAGGTTTATAAAAATTCCATCTGATTCCCACCCAGATCTTCCAAGGTATCCCTAAAAGACGGGCATATAACTTGTCTAGTAGAACCTCACCATCTGAGAGGCTCAGTTTTACTCTGCGCTATCTACAGTACTTAGCATCAGCTTTTGTCCAAGCCAGCAACTTGCTGATTAATGTAGTTGCATGTCCAGAGGCTTTACCACCACATGCAGCCACTCACCATCTGGGTCTCACAGAACTCTGATTGACAGATGTTCAAATGTCTAACATTCCATAAATGTATCAGTAATTCTGACTTCACTTCCACTCATTAGTTCAGATTAGATGTCCAAATATACTCCAACCCCACAAAGAAAAGTAAATGTAAAAGGATTTGCTCCTCCTTGCAAATGAACCATTGCTGAGTAGGTACAAGCCTGAGAAGTGGATTCTGTCCAGAATTTGCAGTATTCTTCTGGAATCTGTCTTTATTATTCCGAAGCTATCACATCTTGTAATAGCAGTCCTGCAATAACACCTGCCCTGTCCCTTTATAACCCTTTTCCAGATCTGATTCATGTACACATTTAGTCATTGATGCAACATTTAACTCGGTACCAGGAAAAAAAAATATGTATATTGATTACCTTCATATGGTATTCTGGATCTCCTGGTAGAAAAAAGCCACTGCCACTGTGTGACTCCTTGGCATTAAAAAACCCACTTGACTACTATTATAACAGTTCCCACTAATCCAAAGGAGTTGCTTTACATTACACTATTTAACAATATGACTCTCCTGTCTCATAAGTGAAAAAAAAATCACTGCTTCATTACCTTTAATATTCATGTGATTCCAGAGAAAGTATCATTTAGCTATTTTTGGTATTGAAATAGGGGGCTAACTTCAATTAGTGACCAAAGTGTTAAAACAGCAAGATGAGTGTTCCCTGTACTATATATCACTCCCTTTGATGTAACCCATTTCTTGTCAGCTAACATGTCCAGTAGTGTTAATGGAACATAAAGCAGCCTGAGCCATATCATATCACCTGCCATATATGTGGCTTAGTTAAAACTTGAACATATGCCTTTCCTGGGAGAACCTGTAATTTAGAGGTTTCATTCATCATCTGACAGCTTTCCTTTCCACTTACTACTGCCCCCCCCCCCCATGTGCCTTTGGCCGTTCCAAACAAATGCATCCCTGCAATGGATGCAAACAATGCAACATATGATAATCCTTACTAAGAATGTTTATATACAAACAAACAACTAAAAGAGGACAGTTCACTCACTCTCCCCAGCCATAAGAGAGTGAAAATCAGTTATACATCAAATCATCAGCACCATTTAACAGAGTGTTTGCATGCAGGTAGGTAGACCAGTCAGACTCGAGGTCAGCAGTTTGTAGACAGTATATGCCATCAGATTCTGAGTCCGAGCAGCTTTCTCCTGCTCTGGCTCCAGTTTTAGAATTTCTTTGATCAGAGGATGAGGGGTCATAAAGGCCATCTCTTGATTGTGAATGTCTTTTACTGCGATATCCTCTAAGGCAGGAACTGAGTAGTGGAAGTGAGAATAAAAGATAACTGTCGTCAAGCCATGCCTGGTAACTGCCCATTGGAACTTGTTTCTAACCCCTTTGGCTTTTTCATTTCTTATATTCTCTTCGACATGCCTAGAGTAAAAGATATTTTTTAAGGCTCTGTGCCCTCACATCCCGTTGACAATCAGCAGATTCCCATGTAATTACCCCATTTATTCCAAATCACTGGAATGAGGGCTGACTGGGAATGCCTACCATGCAGACAGAAATCAGGGGTGGTTTAAGCCTTATTTTCCCCAAGATCATTCAGTTCATGGAGCCAAGTATGCACTAGTTATCCCAAACTTTCACAAGAGACACTATCAGCAAAAAACCCATCCCTCTTCATTTAAACACAGGAAGTGGTTTTCCCTGGTGTCTAACAAAGAAATCAGACTCCTCTGTTTGCCCATTGAGTACCCACTACTTTCCCTACCCCATTGGGAGGAGGTGGTTGATTCTCACACCTTCAGTAGTAACTCTCTCTCAGTGCTGGCTCCTCCAGTACCAGGACAACTAATCAAACTTGCTTTTCCTGGCTCATAATAAGGACTCCATCCCTCTGCACTAAGTGGATCTAGACTGGTAGAAAGATAATTTCCACTTTGGATCTGTTAAGGCTGCTCTTACAGAGACAGGGAAAGTGTGCTGTCAAGTCTGGTGAGTGACAACTTAGCTTCCTTGTGAAATTCAAGACATAGGCAGCTACCCCCTTTCTGGACACAAAAATGCTGGGAATCTCAGCTGCACAGTAAACCCTGAGTTCTTGAATTGCTGGTGATTGCTCTGCATGAGGTTCATAATCTTCTAGAATAATTTATTGCCCATATTCCCTAATGTTATAGGTCTCCAATTGTTCATTACCTTCTCTTTTTCCTTTCTTTTATATACATTTTATGACTCCTCCACAGACTTATTTTTCATTTATCCCACACAACAACCATTCATGCATTATTTCATCATCTAATTCTTAATAGAAAGCAAATATCAGTTCATCCAGTCCAGCTGTATTTCATAGGTTCATAGGTAGGTTACTAGGTTATCTGCCCAAAGGCATTTATAAGCCTAGCCAGAATCTGTCTGCTTTCGCCGCCCCCTTAGATCAGTTCCCTATGCCTCTGTCCAGTAGATCCATTGAAGTGATCCCCAGGGTAAACTTTCTGTTTCCCATCCACTCGTCAAGGTTTCACTTGAAGAGTGTTAGTGAGAAGCTCTGCCTAATGTAGATTGGAATCTTATTCCAAAGCATGGGAAGTCTCTGGGACAGGAATCTATCCCTCCATCATGTCCTATTTACTGCTGTGGTGAGGTTTAGATCCCTAAAGCATGTGTCTTGAGGGGATATGGTTTTCTTTAGGTGGAGGATGTTCATCAATTCTGGGTTGGACATGACCTTGTATGCCAAGCAGAGATCACCTCTGAGTAGGCAGTATGCAACCGAGTACAGCTGGAGTTTCTTCCGTCGAGCTGCATAGGGCATCTGTTTGATGCCAATGATTCTCTTGGTGAGGTACTTCTGTGGTCTTTCCAGCTGTTGCAGGTGTCTTGTAAGGTACATCCAAAATGGGGCATTGTACTCTATGACAGGTCTAATGAGTGATGAGTAGAGGGGCACAATGACCTCTTTTGATCTGGACGCGAACCCTTTTGTGATTAGGTGGGCCACATAGAAAGATTTTCTAACCACTTTGACAATGTGATTATCAAAGGAGACATTACTATCTACTTGGGTCCCCAGATCCCTTATTACGTCTTCCGTATTTAGGGGACTACCACCTATGTGGTAGTTTATGGGTACTTTGTTTTTTCCAAAGGGAACGACTATGCACTTTTTGGCATTTAGCTTGAGGCCATGATTTTGACACCATGTATCCATTTCAGTGAGATCCTTTTGGAGGATGTCTGTGTCAGCCAGAGAGTCAGTTATAGCCCCTAGTTTGCAGTCATCTGTGAACTTGTTCAGCCATAGTCCTCCTGTGCTTGCCTGTACCTCTGAGAAGTATATGCCGACCAGGAGGGGTCCTAGAACTGAGCCCTGGGGAATGCCACTTGTAACTGGTTTAGAGTCGGACATAGTTCCCGCAACTCTCACCATGTGGGTTCTGTCCATGAGCCAGTTGGCAACCCATCTTGTGACATAGGGGTTTATGTTCAGGCTGGTGAGCTTGTCTATAATACCAGAATGGGGAATGGTGTCAAAGGCCTTTGCGAGGTCTAGGTAGGCTGTGTGTACCACCTTTCCCTCGTCTAGAGCCTTGGTAACTGTCTCAAAGAAGTCCACCAGGTTTTGGAGGCATGATCTGCCCTTAACAAAGCTGTTAACTTCATGTAATATTTTCAAATTCTTTCACTGTCACATCATTCTATAGCTCCTTAATTGGTTCCAAACATAACTGATTTATATTCCAAATATTTTCATTCCCTCGTTTTCTTTTTCTATATATCTACATCACATGTTCTAATACAGCCCTCAAAAATACTCTTCTAACTCTTGTCTATTACACAGGACATCATCCCTTAATCATATTTTACTTTTTACCCACTCCAAAAAACAATTTGTTGGCTACAGAATTCTTTTCTTGCTGGGGCACCATGTGGGCACAGTAGCTATCTGTGGGAACATGTAGGCCATCTGAAAACCAAAAAAAATAAAGTATAAACACATGATAAGGATTCACCCACAATCCATTGTTAAACATGAAAGACTGTTTCCATATTTTTCTTCATTGAAACAATAAAGGTCTCAGTCTAATAATGTATTTACATAGTTTACATATTTTCATTTCGTATATTGCTATTATAACTAAATTTATCTTGTTCAAGGATTATGGTTTGGCTAAAGTCTTAGTATGCTGCAGTGTAACAAATCAAGTCAGTAGCTAACAGCACAACAAAAGTGGGAGAATGGCATAAAGGCATCTACGACTCAGTAAAAAGATAAATAAATCTCATAACACAGACGTAAGAACAGCAAGTTATACCCATTTTGCACTGATCAGAGATTTGAATTTACTTTAAAACTTGTTTCAATTTTTAAAAGCTAAAACAAGTACAGGCATTTGCTAAACAAAAAACAAAACACTTTCACAATGAACACAAACACTATGAGCAACAGTAAATTTCTCTTCCTTTGAAACTCCTTTTGAAAATTGACATGGCAAGCCATTAAACTACGAGATATGCTGGGATTTACAGTCAAAGAGCATATAGTGAAGTGCTAATTAGTGGCTATATGAAGGGTGAAGGAATTCAAAAGACAAATGTATAAAGTACAGTTGTATAAAATCTTACCATAACGGTAGATGCCCTTGCCTTCACTGCTGTAGTATTCTTAACATTCGGGATTCCCTGCTGTGGAAGCCTGTCATCTGGCCAGTATACCAAAATCTTCCCGTTGCATTTGAAGTTATGGCCAAACGTCACTCAAATGCTCCTTCATACCATAAGGCATAAAGGTGACACTCAGGCTTACCATCAACAGAACTGATTGCCCAAGTTGGAACACTAGTCCAAGGACCCCAAGAGATAACCTGTACATCCAGGAAGGCAAAGGACTAGGGGGGATGGAGTGAGTGAGCAAATCCTACAACAGTGAAGGCAAGGAGATCTACTGTTATGGTAAGATTTTACACAACTGTGCTAAGTCCTTTCATTCACTGCCGCAGTATTCTTAACATTCAGGAGAGTGCCAAAGCTCAAGAGGAAATTTGGGAGGGGGAAGGAAAAGAAGAGTCTCCTAAGAAGCCAGGGAGAATGGCACTATTAAAACTACCCTTAGCTCTAGAGATACTATTCAACTTGTAGTGCTTGTTAAAGGTATGGACAGAAGACCAGGTAGCTGCTTGAAGAATAGAATTAGTATCTAAGCCCTTGAAAAAAGCACCAAAAGAAGCCACTGCTCTAGTAGAAGGAGTCTTGACTGAAGAAGGAAGGCTCTTGCCATAAAAGTTGTAACAAAAGGAAATAGCCTTAAAAATTCAAGAATAAATAGTTTTCTTGGATACAACTAGACCCAAAGATCTAGGATGCAAAAAAACAAATAACTGATCAGATTTTCAAATAGCTTTATTCTGATCCAAATAAATTCTGAGTTGCCTATGCACATCCAAGGTATGCAGCAACCTCTCACTGTCAGACTGCAGAGAGGGGAAAAGTAGGCAGATTAATAGACTGATTAAGAGGAAAGCTCATTAACCACCTTAGGCATAAAAGAGGGATTAGTGCATAAGGACACCTTGTCCTCATGAAAAATAAAAGAAAAACAGAACAAGCGATAAGGGCCTGCAACTCAAGACACCCATCTGGCAGAAGTAAGGGCTATCAACAGAACAGTCTTCCAAGAACAACGTTGCAAGGAAGCTGAAATAGCAGGCTCAAAAGGAGCCTGAGTCAACTTTTCCAAAACAAAATTAAAATCCCAAGGAAGCAGAACAGGCTTCCTGGTCGGTTTAATATTAAGGATGACTTTGAGAGATTGTTTAACCTCGCATCTAGAAGCTAAAGGAGGAGATAAAGGCAGACAAGCAGTGGTGGCTGATAAGTGGGCCTTAATAGAAGAATAGGCCAAACCAGCATTGAGCAGCTCACACAAATAAGAGAGAACCAAAGGAATATCCACAGTAAGTGGGTTCAGGTTATGAGACAGACCCCAAATAGAAACTCCTTCCATTTGGACAAGAAGAATTTCCTAGTAGTAGGTTTCCTAGCCTCCTGCAGTACTTGCAGCACATCCTCAGAGCAAAGGTGTCTATGAGGAATTAAAATCCCATCACCCACAATGTCAGTTGAAGTATGAACAGGTGGGGAAGGATGAGAGATCCCTTGTCTTGTGTGATTACATCCACCCTGTGAGGTAACTTGTGCTGACTGTCCCTGGCTAAATGCAGAAGTAGAAGAAACCAGTGCTGTCACAGCCAAAAGGGAATCACCAACAAAATTTTGGGAGCATCCTGTTGAATTTTAAATAGGACTTTTGGAATGAGAGGAAGAGGAAGTAATGCATAAAGAAACATCCGCTTCCAAGAAAATGAGAGGGCATCCAACTTCCATAACAGAGGACCTGGGACTCTGGCACAAAACAGAGGAAGTTGTTTGCTCAGAGAGGAGGCAAAATGCATGCAAGTAAACAGACCAATGGTGAAAAGATGCATTCAAACTGGCCGCAAAAAAAAACTGTTTATGGTAAGGCTGAACGTCACCTCGAACCCCTATAGTATGCAAGAAGCATTTGAGTGACGTTCAGGTGTACCTTTAAATGCAGCAGGAAGTCCTTGGTATACTGGCCAGATGACGGGCTTCACAGCAGGGAATTCCAAATGTTAAGAATACTGCAGCAGTGAATGTAAGGACATCACATGTGTTAATAACTTAGGGCAGCACTTTGGACACAAGTGTTCCTTTTCAGGAGCAGCCTAGCAAATACTGACAGTTGAAGTGAATTTGTCAGAGTTACAAAGAAGACAAAGGTTGCAGGAATAAATCCCTTAATACAGGAAACAACTCATTAACAGCTTGTAGCATTACTCATCTGTACTAAGTCCCATGCAAACTGCTAGATCCTAAACACTGTGCATGTTACACCCCACATGTCTGCAAAACAAATTCAATTAAAAATGTATTTATAGATAAAATATTAACATTAAACTTACAGACTACATGCTCTCCAGTTTACGCACAGCTAAGTAGTAAACACATTGTCAATATTCAACAAAATAAGAAAACCACAAATTATACCTAAAGAACATAACTCATATGACGATGCTCTTGTTTACTACAATTGATTCCTTGCTTTACATCATAACTATTTTGGAATGGAGGAATGAAGTATTTAGACACACACACACACACACACACACACACACACACACACACACACACACACACACATGTGAGTATCAATTACAGCACCTTGTATGACTGTGTACATATTAGGCGCTTGATTGCAATCAAATAAATGAACAAATACATAGGAATGTGATGTAAGAATGTATTTCAGCTCACTGCTGTCAGAACCACATAGTGCAACCCATTACACCCCTGTGGCCTCACAGCCTCTTAGCTCAAGAATCAGATATAAACACAGACAATCAGGAACAGATTTTAAATATCTGTCTTATACATTGAAAGTTGCTATCATGATGGATTTTGCATTAGTAATAATTTCCTGAAGGCTATGTAGTCTGAAACCTTGCTTGCCATTATTAGTGACTGTAGTTTACAGCCCTTTACAAGAAAGCCACAAATTTTATAAGGAAAATATAACAAATCTCAGGAGAAAAATCTGAGACAGTTGGGAATTATAACCTCTGTATACACACATATACACACATATACACACATAAGCACACACACACACACACACACACACACACACACACACACACACACACACACACACACACAGACATTACAACCACTTGTATGACTGTTCACCTCAGATATTTCTTGAGATCAAGTGAATGAATAAATTCATAAATAGTGTCTCAGAATTGTGTCTCATCTCACAGCTGTTAGAACCATACCGTGCAACTATTCCTTGACCTCTTAACCTCTTACCTCAAGAATCAGAAATAAAGACACAAAATCAGGAAGAGACTTTAAATATTTCACTTATACCCTTAGAAAATTGGTAGAATAATAAACTTTGCATTAGGAAGCATTCTTTGATGGGTACAAGCCCGGATATTACATGCCTATTATTACTTAGTAACCAGAATTCACAATAATTTGTGAAAAATCCATAACTGTACAAGGAATAGAACATGATAACTCCAAATTTCTTTGCTCAAGAATTCTTAACAAAGTCAAAAACTACAGGGGGATGTGACGACCCCGCTTAAATGTGGGGCATTACTAAGGAGCCTCAGTCCTCACCACTATCTCCAGTAAGGGAGCGTCACTGAAAGCAGGGACAGAAATATACAATTTCCCTTAAGAGTACACCTGGAGCAGTCTCCAAACCTGGGAATGGACTATATGCTTCACTCCTGGTCCCCAAATGAGTCTTCACACTAACCACTGCAGAGCACTGTGCCCCAGTTTTAGGTTTTTGGCACACTCACTCTTAAATATTTGATATTCACACATGCAAACACTCTTAGAAAAGTCTGGCACATATATCCTCTTTCTCAAATTACAAGGTAATGGCTGCCATCAGTCAAGTACCACAATACTTTTCAAAAGGGTTTTTCAATTATATTGGGTAAAATAAATGTTGATATAAATGGTAACATGTAATTCAAGCAATAAGCCTTTTAGGACTAGCGTGGTGATATCACAATAAGCATAAACACTCTCAGGTTACTAAAGTACTTTCTAAATAACCAGCCATAATAAAAGGTAGTAAAATGTTTAATAATAAATAATTTAAAATGTGTATACACTGAATAACTGATTCTAATACACCACAGAGTTTCACACAGAGGAATTATCAAAATAACACTATAGGATAGATTTCACAAACTAACTGTAGAAAAACTCTGACTATCTAACTACTGTTTCCTAACTATCAAAAGATTAACTTTCCCTCTCTAATCTAATTAACTCAGGAAGGCAAGATAATACTTTTACTTCTGCCAGGCAAGATAAGAATTTATGCCAGTTCTTCAGGCTGTTGTCTGGTCCTCAGCGACTGGAATAGCAATTCCTACTATTATTCCTGAACAGCTCTGAAAAACAAACTGAGTGATAATTACTAATCAGGAAAACAACACCTGACTACTGAACAACAACTGAACAACAACAACAACTACTACTGAACTTTAACAGACTCAGAACCTGCTTTTATACAGAATTTTTTAAAAGTCACAGAAAGCTGTTATGAGCTGTATAAAAGCAGGTTCTGAGTATGTTAAAGTTCAATAGTTGTTGTTCAGTTGTTGTTGGATGGTGGAGTGGCATAGCGTTTGCATTATTACCTCACAGAAAGAGTTTCTCCATTTCAATTCTTGGCTAGGGTGCCTTCTGTGAGGAGTCTGCATGTCCTCCCTGCATTTGTGTATTTTTTCTACAATTGCTCCGGTTTCCTCCTATGCTACAAAGGCATGTAATTGAGCTTTTCTCCTTGGGTCTCCACTGAAAATTGGCTCATTCCAGTTCTCACTTTCCCGATAAACAAATATTATATAAATAAAGAGAATTTTACTCTGTCATCTCAGACTTTAAAAGTAAACAAAACAACTGCTCTGGAGATTCTATTCCTTTCAGCTCTGGCACATGATGACATCACATCTAGGTCAGCTGACTGGCATAACCTGCATTCAAAATTTTTTCTTAAAGAACATCTACATTTGGTCAGCCAAAAGAACACTGCCTGACTCAAACATCCCACACAAATCAAAGTAACAATACAAAAACACAAACTTACCTACAAAACTGCAGCCAGTCATGTTGGCATATACAACAATGGACAATCTACAATCATCTACAAGCATCCACAAAACTTCAGCCAGCCATGCCAGCACAATATCCAATATCCTTACAGGAGATAAACGGGACAAATTGTAAATTATTTGTTGAACAGATAAGCCTACAGGATAAAATGTCTCTTTTCAAGGGGTGATCTTGAAGCAGTATCTGGTTACATGACATACTGAAAGTCACACAGTGGGCAAATGGAGGATCTTTTGAGTACAGTAAGTTCTTTCTTAATACCTCAGAGTCTAAAATGCCAGACAACTCCAGCCACTTAAAATATTAACAGAACATTAATTGTTGCATGGGCATGCATTTTCTGAACAATAATTATGGGCTTTCTAAGATGGTTGCACACTGTTCAACAGCTTAATTTCAACTCCCCAGTGTGAAAATTAAATCTGAAAAATGACATCCAGTGAAACTGTAGTCAATTTGGATAAAATTCAGTTACTGGCTAGTAAGTAAACTGCCTAGATTCCAGCAAAGAAGAAATTTAGGGAACCTGAAAGAAAGTCAACTTGAAAGGAGAAGAGAAATACTATCTGGAAGAATCCTACAGCTATTCAGCAAAAAAGTAGTTCAAGCTTCAGCTTTGGTATAAACGATGGCTTCTAGTAATTTACAGGAAAAATAAAGTCGAATGTACTCAGAAGTGACTAAATTAAATGAAACACTAAAGGAATATATCACCTCAAATAAAATGCTGCAAAAAGTAAACTAGTTATTCAGATGAATTAATAAAACTACAAAACTCTGAGGCTGAAATGAAGAAAAGGATTGCTGAGTATGAGGCTTCTTAAGCAGAACTGTTTCATAAAACAGAGTGTGCACAGAAACCATGAGATTTTCAGCTCCACCAGAGAAACTGGGAGGAAGAAACTGCATCAATTTTAGGAAAACACACAGAAGCAGCAGGATTAGTACTCCAAAGCAGGATTAGTTAATTGAACAGGCACATCAAGTGTTTGCTCCAAACCTAGTTATAAGAAAGCAATCAAGACCTATATCAGAAAAATATGCAATCATATCATCAGAAAGAGTTGACCCTGACAGAACTGTGGTAGAAGGAAAAAGTTTTTTAAAAAACTGGAGACAGCACAGTGTCTCTGGAAAATGATTATGCCTGTACACCAGGCAGAAGAGAAGGAAATTTGTCCCAGCAGTCAGAGAATGGTGAGAGGTAGGTATGAGATTCAAGATGCTGTATCTAGTTGTCTCCAGAATATTTCTTCCTGGAAGTGGTAAAATAGGCTAAGAAAGAAATAAAACATTTATCCAGCAAAAAATTGAGCCAGCAAACAGAAGACTCTTCTTCTCATTCTACTGACAATAAAGTTCATAGAAATACATTGCCAGTGAAATATTTTCCAGTGTCCTATGGGAAATACTTAAGATACAGAAGAAGCATAGTAAGTGACTTGAAAAATCAGGAGTACCTTGAACTTTGAATCACAGTCCAGTGATGGGAGATGGAGATGAACAGGATGAAAAACAGCAACAATTAAATTATTGAATAAATGGGAGACTATAAAGCATCAGCTACACTTATAAAATATGGCTTTGCAAGGAAAGGTGGCTGAAAAAGACTGGACTTTTGCTGACTTTGCTAAACTTGTGGGTGGACTTTAAAGCATATAACACATATTGTGTCATTTATGCTTAGAAGGACACTAAAAGAATGCCAAATAACTATGTAAAACAATTTCATTATTATTAGTATTTGTATAAAACATTTCATGATATAAGTTGCATGTTATATAGTAAAACAGTTCTGTATAGTCCATATAAGGGGTGTTTTAAATGTGGGGGAGTCTTTTCAGTGACTGTCACATGTTAAAGATATTAAAGTAAATTACTATTTTAGTTTTAAGAAACAAAAGACAAGAAAGGCTGGACAGAAGCAATATTAAGTTAATATGCTGTGATCTTGGGCTGCTGGTATGGGGGTGATATATAGAGTTAAGATAGTTTTACTTATTTTTACAAAGGTGGATGTCTAAATTAGGGCCCTTGGCTTAGACAGTAAATAAAGAAATGCTTTTTGTAAGCAAGTAGGCTTGAAAAAATAAGAAAAATGATTAAAGTCATGAAAAATGCTAAATCCCTTGCATCTGCAAAGAGATTAACTTGTTTTCTTCCACTGGCAAATTTTCTCAGTGCACATCAAGAAGTCTGCTGCTGAAGGCACTTATACATTCTGTCCTAAGTAAAGTTTACAAAGATTCCTTCCTGCATCTACAAAGATTTAGCTGTTTTTTTCTCATTGTTGACTATCTTTACATTGAGAAGAGTAAAATAATCTTGACAGTTCTGAACCTTTTTTTCTGAGAGAAATGCAACATTTAAACTACAACTGCAAGCAGTTCACTAAGAAATAAAGTTTGAAATTATGAGAAGTGAATAAGAGATAAAGCATCCTTAGCAGCTGGAATACTTTAATGCATTTGTGACAAAGGGGGATACTGCCAGCACAGCTAGCTGGAATTTTGTAAATAATTATATGTCATTTGTCAATATCAACATGATTTATATAGAAGTGTGACAAAGAGAGATGCTGCCAGCACAACTGTCTGGAATTTTGTAACTGGTTATGTGTCATTCGTGAATGTCAACATTTTTCATGTAAGATGTTTGTATTACAACTACATTAGACCTGTATGTTTTGTGTATATCAAGCTTGCTTGTACAGACATGTGTTGAAAACGGGGTTGTAAAGTACTGAGCTTAAAAATGTATCCACAGTGTACGCTACTGGAAAAGAACAGAAATAAATATGCACAACTGTAACTGTTTAAATGTATATTTTAACAGTTGATACTGGAATACAAGAGGTTAACTTCAGAAAAATAGCTGAAATTAAATTACTTTATGGTAAGGCCATAAAAATGTTATCTTTCAGTTTTAGTGCAGCAGGAGACACAATGTCTGTATTAATGGAGTTTTCAGTATTGTCTTTTAATATAGAGGAATGTAAATTGTTTTATGACTTCCACCATCTGCCAAAAGATCTAAAGTCTATGTATTTTCACAAGTAGATGCTAGAAGCTACCAGCTGCCATCAGTGGTTGTTTTGTGGTCTGAGAACTAGGAGTCAGATGACAAGCAATGATGTCATTCTGCAAGTTATCCCAGTAGTAATATTTGGGATATTAATTTGGGAAGTCTCTTAATGAGAGTCTTGGACCTGACAAGATCCATTCACTACACCTCTACCTTTCTCTAAGTAAGTAAGTCTAACAAATAGTATAATTCTCTTAGATATAGTCAGGAATATAGCAACACTTAGTTTAGATATTGTTTCTTTATTTGAGACTGTTCTGCAATGTTGTTTTAAATATTTCCTGTGATTTTTGAACTTTGATGTCACTGTAAATATATACTATTTCTTGTTCTTTTATTATTTATTATTTAATATGTTTAAACATTTCATTGTGGCTGATCTGTCTAGAGATATTTAAGTTCAGAAAGTACTTACATATTTATTTGGTGACACTGTGGGCCCCTCCTAATAGCCTTGCTCTTGGTCAAACTACCATTTGTATTAATAGTAACATTACACAGTAAGATTGCACATCCTTTTCTAAGGGCCTTAAAGTAGCTGATAAGGATTGACTGGTGGCAGTGAAAACTACCTTATAGTCGTGCCAGCTACTTGGACAGGGACACAAGGCACTGCTTGGATAGAGAGGGTGCTGGAGGTCTTGGCTCATTTGCTCAGCTGAGATCTCAACTCTATAGCTGTGCCAGTGGGGAGTCTTATTGGGGATCTGGAGAAAGAGGGAGAAACCAGCCTTGGACTGGCTGCGGTCTCTGTGTGCTGTTAAGGGAAATTGCACTTGATGCAATGAGCTGCATCTGGAAACACTGTGAGTGTACACTGTCATCCTCCCAATGTACATCCCCAGCTGGAACCAGTGGTGAGGATTAAGGCTCCTAGATTATCGGTCCAGTCCTGCATACAATTTTGTTTTATTTAAAGATAGCTGGTTCACTTTTTTTAGGGCTAAAAGTTAATGTTTTCTGAAAGCATACAAGTTATTTTTCACATGTGAGAGGGAAATAGAGGAAGAAAAAGAACAGAAACCAATCAGTGTAAGTGGAAACACAGTCTGTAACATGAACTTTAGCATGGGTAACCTTAATTTTAGATTAGATAATGACTATGGGTGCAGCTGTTGATTTGCGGCAATTGTTTTTTTCTCGAGGAGTAAGATTCATTTTTTGAAGATGTACATAGTTTTGCTTGTTTATTTTAAATGAACAGGAAATGGGGATGCTTTAAAATATATTTAGCTTTTATTTTTAGAGTTTTCGTTAAAATAAAAAAAATCTTAAAAATGTCACATACATTCAAATGAAGATGGGAAGAAACAACTGAATAAAATATCAGCTTGCCAAACAGTGTGTACATATTAGACAAAAGTTGGAAATATACAGTTTAAAAACTTGCCACATATATTAGGTTGGAACAGTAGCTTTTTTATCAAAATGGCAACACTATCTATATATTATTTTGAAATATAAATTGCCTTAAAGGTGTATACAAAAGGAAAGACTATTAAATCATATTAAGAGATGGAGACAGCAAATAGCAGTGCTGTGGGAGACACATATGGAAAGAAATGAGAATGTGAACTTGACAAAGAAAGGATTTCAGAATGGATGCTCAGCAAATTATCATGGACAATGGAAAATGGGAATAATAATACTGCTTGCTGGAGGGGCTCCTGTAGAGATAGAATAGGGAAAAGAAGACAACAATAGTAGATTTTTAGTAGTAAGTGGCAACTGGCAAGGGAAAAGGATTATACTAGTATGTATTTATATTTCACCCAAAACTGCTATTATGGAGCTTATGAAATTATGGGAGAAATAATCCACTTTCGCCAATAGTGAGGGTGTACCAGGGGGATCTAGAAGGAAAAATATAACAAAAAAGGCAGATTTCTAAAAATAATTATGAAAATATTTGGTATGGAAGACATGAATTCTTGAGGATATAATAAAAATCATGTAGGAAAAGTTGAAGGCTGACATAGAAGGTGCCATGGCCATGGATGCAGATCCCTCTCGACAGGGAGCCTTGCATATTAATGAAGGTGCAGTACTGAGGGAAAAGTCATATAGCACTTTTAGTGAATCATGTAGGGAGTGTGTTACCATGTCTGGAGATGAGTAACACACCCTCTGCACTGTCAAAGTGCCAGATAGAAATGTATGTATATGTAATAAAAAAGTTAATTTGTTTTAATTTTTTGCATGTTTACGCAACATGGCATGGCACTTACCAATGGACATGTGCCAGACATCTAAAAATAGAAACTGGATATATTTAATTATTTAGGAAATGTCAAATTTAAAGCATAGCTGAGCGGGTTTGTGTGGTGCACCACTGTGGTTAGCGATGCTTAGTGGTGCTTAAACGTAGTGGAGATATACATATAAAAGTATAACAGCATTTCATATGGCTATGTAGCTGAATGGTTAGAGTGACAGTCTTATGTGCAGTAGGGTCAGGGTTCAAATACACACAAAGGATATTTTGTAAATACACATTGTGAGACATATTTTAAAATCCCAATTACATTTTTTGATTACACAGACAGGTTATTAAATTTAGTTTGCAAATACACCTTTATGAGAATAATTATTAAATTTGATTGAATTTTGTATGAATATACAGACAGGGTATGAAACATTTATGTTGCAAATACACAGTTATGAGAAGTATGTGTAAATCCTTCATGGAATAATATATGTATGCACAGACATGTTATTAAACATTTTAGTTTGCCATTACACAATTATAAAACGTATTATTAAATCTGCTTTGCTGCACTTAGCTAAGCTCTGCTAAGCACAGCTACATCTAGTCAAGCCCTGCTTAAACAAGGAACATTTTAGCAGTGCTTACCTGGTTTGTGCATTGTTAAGCTGTGTGAAGCACCACTAACCAATGCCTGTTTAAGCATTGCTAAGTTCAGCTAAGCTTATTTGCACACCGCCAAGCATTGTTAAACATTGCCAGTTTAAGCACTGCTTGGCTGAACTCAGCAGGTTTGAGCAGTGCTAAGCAAAGTACTGTATTTTTTAAAATGGCCCAATGGCGGTAAAGGGTGGGAAAATAGGCTTATTTAAGTGCAACACATGGGAATACAGCCATAACCTTTTGGAATTTGATCTTGGTAGAGACTATGGCAGGAGTTGGAGAGGGTGCTCACTTCAGGGAACAGCAGTGGGCCATTCTGGAGTCCATGGTCATGGTTGGACTCCTTTTACAATACCATGATGCCCAGCTGTTGCAGGGCCAGTACGTTTGTGCATTGTTAAGCTGTGTGAAGCACCACTAACCAATGCCTGTTTAAGCATTGCTAAGTTCAGCTAAGCTTGTTTGCACACCACCAAGCATTGTTAAACATTGCCAGTTTAAGCACTGCTTGGCTGAACTCAGCAGGTTTGAGCAGTGCTAAGCAAAGTACTGTATTTTTTAAAATGGCCCAATGGCGGTAAAGGGTGGAAAAATAGGCTTATTTAAGTGCAACACATGGGAATACAGCCATAACCTTTTGGAATTTGATCTTGGTAGAGACTATGGCAGGAGTTGGAGAGGGTGCTCACTTCCGTGAACAGCAGTGGGCCATTCTGGACTCCACGGTCATGGTTGGACTCCTTTTACAATACCATGATGCCCAGCTGTTGCAGGGCCAGTACCAGGGATTGGCGTACAAATCGGAGGCCTGGAACCAGCTGGCATGTGATCTCACCAGTGCAACTGGTATCCCCCGCACAGCTGAGCAGATGCATCATCATTATGATGACCTGAAGCATTGTAAGGGGGATCTCTTGGGCACCTGGGTCCAAGATGCTAGAGATGGGAATGTCCTACCAGTTTGTAAGAATTGTTATCATTGTTTTACCAAATTCTACTCTGACTGTGTGATAGACAGGTATGCATAATGGTGTGTTTCTCTCCCACAGCCACAGAAGAGAGAGCTCGCAATCTGGAGGCCCATGCAGGGCATCTGGCCAGGTTGCACCATGAGTGTGGTGAGTACAGATGTATCTTCCATCTATAGTCTTATAAACAAGAATCAGTAAATTAGTAGCTGCCTGTAGGTGTATGCAGTTTTGACTGTACTGCAATGAATGTTGTCATAGACCTGGATCTATATAACTGAGTAATGTCAAGTACAGTTCAATAAAGATGAGAGCATGAAACCTGATAATGTTAAGGAAATAAAGTTTCTACTGCATTACTAATGTTAAGGAAATAATGTTCTACTGCATTAATAATGTTAAGAAAATAAAGTTTCTACTGCATTAATTGTGGAATTAGAGCTGCAGTGCAACACCTGCATTATATGAACTGTTCATCAACAGGGACTGTAGACATATACCAATCACTGCATGATGTCATTCATAATAAAGCTATATTGTACAATATGTGTGTATTTTGGGCTGTTGGTCATAAAATCGAGTATTACATCTGCTGTGAAGTAAAAACAGGAATAATACCACTAAGTGACTGAAGGTTTTCTAATAAAGAGTGTTTTGCTAAACTGTAGATGTGGAGCTGTACTACAAGATATAATGTGTTATGATATTTGTTCTGCACTAAGACCTGAGCCAGTAATAGGAACACCCACAGTATACTGTGTATCTCAGGATTGCCGTGTGTTAACCACTGCACTTCAGCTATATGCATTCCTACTCTTAGGTATGCTGCTGCAGGCAAGTATGAAACTGTAATAGTTGTAGACTGCAAATATACCATCTGCAACTATATACGGGTCAGGTAGCCAACTCAGCACTCCAATTTGGCCTGTACACATCACACATATTCCCACCCACTAGAGGTTAATTGTCTCCACCTGCATTCCATGTATTAATGCACAGTTCACCTCCTATCTCTGTCATGCATGAATTTCATGCATGTGTGTTCAAGTGTCACTGCAGTCTTGTTTAACACTCTACCTCTATTACCCAATCATATTTTGTTACCAGGTGAGCTCTGGGCACATGTCAGTCAATCAATATTAAGCAGTGGCTCAGTAGCTCAGTTGATAAATGCTAGGTCTGATGTACATTTTGTCACACACAGGTCCGGGTTCGTATCCAGGGACAAATGCTACTAAATATTTCAAAAAGTTATGTTTTGTTAACAGATGTTCTCCCCACCAAAATTACATGTAAATAAATGGCCGTAGTAGCTATTCAAATGGGTTAATAATTTCTGCATTCAGATGTACCAGAGTGTTAACAGCATTGCTCAACAAGGTGATAAGATGTCAGTAAATAAAGTCAACAAGTGCAACAGTAATAAAAGTTAATAAAATAAATAAAACTGTTTAATTTTGATACAATTGCATGCCAGGTATGTCTGTGAATATCTGCTGATAGTCTAGCCCCATGCCTGTCAAGGATGACATGATAGGTAAACTCTCTGTACTGTGCACGATACATGTCTCTGAAGTGTCATTCTGTCATGGACTGTGATCACTGTTGCCAAATACCTTGGGCACAGATTTATCATCCAATTGATTTATGTTAATAGCAAAGTCACCCTACATCAGTCCACAGTACACTTTGAAAGTCATATATCTCCCCCTGACATGTAATAGTCCCCTGTAGTTGTGTACCTATAGGTGTTACAGCTTGGTCCATACTGTCCCATGCAGATAGCTTGAGAGGTATGTAGGTGCTACAGAATATAGGGCACTTGTATACATAATGTAAGGGCAGACCTGTAGAGTATATAAGAGTACTGTTGCAAACAATATAGCCTACACTGGTAGTAATGGAATTTTTTCTCTCCCCCACCCCTTATCTGCATCATAATTTATTATTGTTATACTTCAGGTATGGTTTACCTTTAACATATGTTAGTCTCAAAATGTTATGTTGGGCCTTGTGCTTTATTATTTTTATGTATTACAATGGTTGCATACTAACATACCTTATTGAATGACCTATGTTGTTGGCCTTATGCCGTAACTGCTACTAGCATGCTGTTACAATACTGACTGTTATCCCACTTTTTGTTCTGTTCCGTATGCTATGCAATGTTATTTAACTGGTTTATGGGCAATGAAGTGCAATGGATTAGCAAGGAGGAAGTAAGGATAGCTATGAAGAGGATGAAGACTGGAAAGGCTGTTGGCCCAGATGCCATACCTATAGAAGCATGGAGCTGTTTAGGTAAAATGGCAGTGGAGTTTTTAACCAGATTGTTTAATGAAATCTTAGAAAGTGAGAGGATGCCTGAGGAATGGAGAAAAAGTGTTTTGGTACCAATTTTTAAGAATAAGGGTGATGTGCAGAACTGTAGTAACTACAGAGGGATTAAATTGATCAGTTACAGCATGAAGTTATGGGAAAGAGTAGTGGAAGCTACGTTAAGAAGGAGCGTGATGATTGGTGATCAGCAGTATGGTTTCATGCTGGGAAAGAGCCCTACAGATGCAATGTTTGCTCTGAGAGTGTTGATGGAGAAGTACAGAGAATGTCAGAAGGAGTTGCATTGTGTTTATGTAGACTTAGAGAAAGCATATGACAGGGTGCCTAAAGAGGAGTTGTGGTATTGTATGAGGAAGTCAGGAGTGTCAGAGAAATATGTAAGAGTGGCACAGGATATGTACGAGGGCAGTGTGACAGTGGTGAGGTCTGCGGTGGGAGTGACGGATGTGTTTAAGGTGGAGGTGGGGTTACATCAAGGTTCAGCTCTGAGCCCTTTCTTATTTGCAACGGTGATGGACAGGTTGACAGACGAGATCAGACAGGATTCCCCGCGGACTATGATGTTTGCAGATGACATTGTGATCTGTAGTGAGAGTAGGGAACAGGTGGAGGAGACCCTGGAGAGATGGAGATATGCTCCAGAGAGAAGAGGAATGAAGGTCAGCAGGACTAAGACAGAATATATGTGTGTGAATGAGAGGGAGAGTAGAGGAATGGTGAGGATGCAAGGAGTAGAGGTGGCGAAGGTGGATGAGTTTAAATACTTGAGGTCAATAGTTCAGAGTAACGGTGAATGTGGAAGAGAGGTGAAGAAGGGAGTACAGGCAGGATGGAGTGGGTGGAGAAGAGTGTCAGGAGTGATTTGTGACAGTTGAGTACCTGTAAGAGTGAAAGAGAAGGTCTACAAGAGGGTAGTAAGACCAGCTATGTTATATGGGTTAGAGACAGTGGCATTGACAAAAAGGCAGGAGTTTGAGCTGGATGTGACAAAGTTAAAGATGTTAAGATTTGCACTGGGTGTGATGAGGTTGGACAGGATTAGGAATATTAGAGGGTCAGCCCAGGTTGGAAGGTTTGGAGACAAAGCCAGAGGGGAAAGATTACATTGGTTTCGACATGTGCTGAGGAGGGATGCTGAGTATATCGGGAAAAATATGCTAAGGATGAAGCTACCAGGAAACAGGAAAAGAGGAAGGCCTAAGATAAGGTTTATGGATGTGGTAAGAGAGGACATGCAGATGGTTGGTGCAGAGGACAGGAAGAAATGGAAACAGGTGATCCACTGTGGCGACCTCTAAAGGGAACAGCCGAAAGAAAATGATGATGTGCAACGTTCTGGCATGCTGTTATAACTAACTAAATGTACTGCTCATTACCAGCCTATACACTTTGAAAAACTTCAACACCATAACTCGACAGGGTAAGCAGGTCCCTGGCAATCCACCTACGCTACTTCAGCCAGCCATGCCACCAGGTCCCAGCATGTCTGGGACTCGACCTGGTGCTGTCACATCTGCTGGTCCTGCACCACCTAAGGGCGGAACTGCCTCAGGGGATGGGGCTCATCCCCCCAGGAACAGGCATGGAAGGGGAGTTGTCACCCAGCAACAGCTACAAGGGATGGTGCACAGGATCATACACTGTGGCTATGAAGATTGCCTGCATCAGATTGAGGGCAGACTGGACAACCTGAAGGGGCACGGTGGCCCCAGCCCCCAGCCCCCAACACAGCAACCTTCTGGGCAGTGAAGGAGCAGTGTTGACTGCCCATGGTTTGGGAGCTCAGTTTTGTTTACCCTCTCATGTGTCATACACCACCTATGTATGCTGTCTTGTCTGTTTGCAAATACAACCTCTCCTACCCAACTTACCTCCCCAAATGTACCTATATTCTTTCCCCAACATCCCACTCTCTCCTAAAAAAAAATGGACATCTGTCCCACAAAACATATCGCCAAATACATAGCGCTCCATTTTGCACCCACATCCACTGGACAAACTTTAGTCATTACATGAATCAATCAACACATTTATATTGCCCTCAGAGGCTCCAAATTCTAAATTGTCTACAACCTGCACAGCTATTGCTGTACAAGAAATGGAGAGCTATGGTCCTTTCATACACCCATCCTGCACATTCCTAGTTGCCTTTCACAGTGTCCCCCCCCCACTTGCCTCAATTTCACCACATTCCTATCACCCGCTTAAAACTGCCTTAATCACCTTCTGTTTTTCTAGCACTGTTAGGCACATCTGCAAAATAATTACCACTGCCAAGTCTCAACCCAAGACCCTGTAAATGACAGCACAGTGCATTAGCCCACTAGACCACTCAGTTCTGAAGTAAAACAGCTGTTTCCATAAACATATCCTGATTGCCAATGACACACTGCTTATACATTAATGGAAAAACTGACAATGTACGTGAGACTGTGATGCAGACACCAATCCAGTGCATAGCCAAATAAATAATGATGAATATACGTGAGGCCTAGGATATTATGTATAGCTGACAACTGCACAGACCGTTGCAGAACATCCATTTACTGTTGGCACAGTTGTCACAAAACTTATTCTGTGTGCTGAAGTACTGGCAAGTCAGTACAGCTTGAGATTACAAAATCATGACAGACAGTTCAGTGTTACACATCATACTCATACTCATATGAACATGCATGCTAATAGCAATCCTGTGTAACAGACTGTATGCATGCACATATATCTTGCAAATACACCTGCTGCAGTACTGACTCAGTAGCTCAGTCTGTTAAATTCCTAGCATGCTGTGCATTTTGCCACCCACAGTCCAGGGTTTGAATCCAGTGTGTTGCACTTCATTGTATGCTTGTGAATACAACAAATAATGACTGAGTTCTGCAATTTTAACCAGAACAGGTTGCTGCTACTGCATTCACTGCTACCCATCTTAGCACATCAAAGGTCTGTAGGTAGGGACACTGCACAAATATGTATAGGCTACCTATATGTCACCTAACACTCTCTGACAGGCACTGTTACATAACATATGTACCTTAAGCACATGTCTCACCTGGACTGTTATGGGTACCCTCACCCTGGCTATGCTGTAACAACAGAGCTGACACTACTCCCTCACTGACACATACAGCTTGTTGTCCTCCAATGTGTTTACACTTCCCAGTATGACTCCTAGACAAAATGCAGCAGCTGCAGTCTGCAATATATGCGGCAGTATGCTCAGCTACCTGATACAGACCTACCATACCTCACAACCACCTAGAGCAAGGGATCCGCACAACATACATATATAAAGGGATGGGGCAAAGATCGAGCATCAGGGACATGTGTCACAGTCTTCCACTACAAACATACACAGCTGATAGAACAGCAGCTACTGCAGCAGCATGCATATTCTGATGCATATGATGTATGACACTCACATCTGTCTTCCCCCTTACTGACCACAATCCACATTGTTTAACAGTAAACTGCCACATAATCAGAAAGTCTTTTCACAATGGCCAAACATAGTATGCAAAACTGTGGACATACCACATAAATCCCAACAGTGGACATCATTTCTACCTACCCTTTGTGATGCTGTAGTCTCCACACCGCCATAATGTCCATCTCACAGACTAGGAAAGGGGCCAAGGCCTATATGAAGGCCTTAAATATAGCACTGTTGTGCCATGCCATTGGCTAATGAAAGTGCATCCCAGCTGTTCTGAATGCAATTAGCAAGTCTGAGCTTCAGATTAGTGCACAGACAATCATCTGTTCATGAGCATTACCTACAAAAGGCAAGCAGATGCCTATAGTAAACAAATCTGTAATTTGCTTTACAAAGACAGTCTGCAATATCACAAGCATTATTCTTCAGGACAGCACCCTAACAGGTATGTAATAGAAGTCCCCATGTAATGACACACAGATGGGAGGATAAAGTTATGGAGAATATGGTTACAACAGTAGGCATTGTAAAATCTAAAAGGTCAAAAGCAGATGCATCGAAGGTTAAGAGTATGTGATTGACTGCATGGAGTAAGTAAGCAGTGTGATGAAAAAGTTATATGGTCAAGAAAACAAGTCTCTATATGGACTTTTGTCCGATTTTCTCATTCTACCTAGCAATAAGTATTCAGGTGTGTCTTAATGTTTACGGGAAAATACCTGACTGGTATATACAAATCCTTTATTATCTGTTGGTGCACCTAGTTGACTTAGTATCAGTATTATCTAAGCATATATAAGCTCACAGTTTCTTTTGTTCGGGGAGACTCCCTGTATTGTTTGTGGGTCTCCCACACGTGTGTTAATAAAAGTGTCTATGAAAGAGAGAATTTGTGCTGAGTGTTCTTTGATTTGTGATTAACTATTTGAGTAGTAACTGTATTATCAGTTGATATTTCTTAACAGTTTGGCATCGCGACTCAGATCAGAAATCTGGCGATGAGCTCGAGCAGACAGCTGATATCTCATTAATGGGACTGCAAATGGTTTCCTGTCTTTCAGGACCTCAGCCATTTGCAAGTTCCTGATTTACATTACAATTTCCTTTTTTTTTCTCTCTTTCGTGGAACTTTCAAAAAGGTAAGTGGCATGATTCGTTACTAAATGAGTGGGGGTTAAATTATAATTTTCTGGCAACATACATGCGATTGTGGGTTACCAACTGTAGTTTGGTGTAAAAAAGAAGAGAACAAACAGAGGTTTTTCTTTTAACATGGGACTGAGTGTGGGTAAAGAATTACAGCCAGAAAGAGGAACTCCAGCCGGCTACGTTTTACAAAGTTTCAAGAGAAAACTGTTTGTATCTAAATCATTGGGTTAGTCTCACCAAGAATGATTGGAAATTATGCTTCCTAGATAATGGCAGTTTTGATGAAGACATACTGACTAATTTACAAAAGAAACTAAAATAAAAACGGAAAAGGGTACCGCTGAGATGTTGGGCGGCTTTTAATGATTGGCAAGCGGAATCAAATGAAAGGGAAAAGGACTCCATAGTAAGAAGCTTAAAATTTAGTCAAGACAAATTAAAAGGGCAATTGAAGGGATTGAATCATAGAGCATATAAGATATAAATAGTAGAACAAAAACCCTTAGAGACCCCACCATACAAAGGGCTGTACCTCATAGTGGGCTTAAGTCAGTTAAATATAGGCTCAACTGAATCCTCTGAGGAAGAATATGTTTTTACTCTACACCAACTGACTGCACAACCTGCTTATGAAATAGCGGGCCAGGGGCAGGCGCATGAGCCACCAGCTCAACTACAGGTGCAACAACCTGCCATGCTCCAGCCTGTCCGGCAACCCACCAATGATACTGTTCAGCAACCACAGTTGCTGCAAGGTGCAGATCAGCTAGCACCTACAGCAAGTGGTTCCCAAGTTCTGTCCACCTCTGATGGTGCAGGTAGTCAAAGCACAGACCCACTCGACCCTAGACTTCAGCTTACAGATGAATCCACACCTTATACTGGCCCAGCGATACACATTAGATCTAGGGATCCAAATTAAATGTTTTTTAAATTTTTTAACGGCAATAAAAAGCAGGGTTTAAAATCCATGCAGAAACTGCTAGGGCACTTCCCCATTCTCATTGATACCGGAAAAGGATATTTAAGACCAGATAGGTTCAATCCTGATTCTGAACAAGACACCTCATTCTCATCTTCATCCAAGGAGAATGATAAGAAAGGGTATTTTCCCTTAAGAAAAGTCCCAAACCTTGGACACAGTAAAGATGAAACTGCCCCTTCTACCATAATTGTTACCTGGGCATGGTCAGCAGTAGATTTTCAAGTGAGCATAAAGTCTCTTCCGCCCATACGGTCTAATCCAGCAAAATTCCAATGAATTTTGGCTCGTCATGTTAGTCTTCAAAACCCCACTTTTAAAGAAGTAAGGGTGGTGTTGCAATACACTGTTCCAGCTAACCTTTTAAAATGAATATGGGACCATGCAAATGTCCCAAATCCCATTCTGCAGCATGCAACCACAGGAAATGATGGCTGTGATTCGGTCAGAAGCTGCATACTGGATGCCATTACGGTTATATATCCCCCTCTTCCCAACTAGTCGAAGATTAAGGTCATTCAGCAATGGGAAGATGAATCAGTGGACTCCTATCTGTCATGCCTTACTGAGCCATTAACAGGGCTGTTCTACCTGCCTTCCCTATAGTGCCCAATCCTGCTACTATCCTGAGCTGCATACCTCCGTCTGCCACCACCTTCTCTGTGATAGACATTTATTATGCATTTTTCTCTATTCCAATTCATTTGGATAGCCAATATCTTTTTGCGTTCACATACCAGGGGCAGCAATATAAGTTGACTTGACTTCCCCAGGGGTATGTAAAATGACCTACTCTTTTTTCCAGAAAAATGAAGTGACAGTTGGATGCCCTTGCTCTTCCTGCCAAAATAGTGCTAGTGCAGTATGTCAATGACTTTCTCACTGCCTCTACTACTCTGCAAGTGTGTCAAAGGGACACCCTTGCTGTTTTGCAGTATTTGGCTCTTCAGGGTTTTAAAGTGAACAGATCCAAACTGCAGGTTTGCCAACCCGAAGTTAAATATTTGGGTCATTGCATCTCGCATGGCGCTTAGAGGGTTTTGCCTTCCCGTGTAACAGCCATACAAAATGCACCCCATCCTACGACCCAGCACCAACTCTGAAGGTTTCTGGGACTGGCTGGCTACTGCCGCCAATGGGTCCCTAATTTCTCAGAAATTACTCACCCCTTACTTGCTTTATTGAAGAAAGATACTCCCGAGCCTCTTCCCTGGTCAGGGAAACATAAAAATGCTTTCCTACAGCTCAAGGAACAGTTCTCAAACCTGCCTGCCCTATGCCTACCAGATTACTCAAAACCATTTATTCTTTTCTGTAGAGAATGAACTAAGGTGGCACTGGGTCTTTTAGCCCAACACTGCAATGGAGGGTACTGACTGATAGCATATTTTAGCACCCAATTGAATGTGGTAGCTTCTGGATTACCCACATGCCTAAGGGCAGTCACAGCTGCAGATGTCCTAATGGACCTTGCAGCCTTTTTTACCTTAGGACACACCTTTTTAGTTGTCCCTTATGCAGTTCACACCTTACTCTTAAAAACAAAAATTCAATATTTATCTCCCTCTAGACTGACAAAATATGAATTAACTTTACTTGCTAACCCTGCCCTACAAACTGTCAGATGCCCGGCACTTAATCCAGCATCATTAATCCCCACCTTGGATGAGGGTAAACCCCATGATTATCTTATTGTTGTTAACTCTTGTCTTCCTCCTAGGTTAGACCTCCAGAATGTCCCTTTACAAAATCCAGATATGGTACTTTTCGTTGATGGATCTTGTCTGCGCAATCAAAATGGACAGCTGTCAGCTGCTTGGGCACTCTGTATTGTCAACTGAAACTTTACCACCTGGTTCATAAGCTCAAGTAGCCAAATTAGTAGCTCTTTCTACTGCCTGTCTATTGCCCTAGAACAAAACGGTCAATATATATATATACTGACTCCTGCTATGCATATGGTGTAGTACATGACTTTGGCACTTTATGGAAAGAATGGGAATTCCTTACATCTAGTGGTACTCTTATCAAGAATGCATTTTATGTCAACATGTTGTTACATCTTTTGTTACCAAAACAAGTTACTGTTATTAAAATTGCAGCTCACCAGTCTGATGACTCTTTTGAAAGTAAGACAAGCACTATGGCAGACTCGGCTGCAAAATAAGCTGCTCTTTCCACCTCTGTTCAGGGACAAACAATGCAGCTGTGTGTATTTCAACAGGCATTGCAGGTGCCTACTTTTTCAAATCAGTGTTTATTAAATTTACAAAACAATGCATCAGATTCCAAGGTGACTCAGTGGATACATGTGAATTGTAAATGTGGTGAAAACTCCATTTGGAAACATCCAGATGGGCGCCCTGTAGCATCAAAAGCCTATTTACACCAATTAATCCATGCCTATCATCTTCCTGTTCATTTGGGCCAAAACTCACTAATTAAGCTGATCCAATGTGATTGGTATGCACCTGGTTTTTCAGAATCTGTACGCCATTTTGTGTCAAGTTGTTCAATCTGTTTACAGTTTAACATTTCAAAAGGCACCCAGGTCCCACCCTAGCCTCTACCAAAACTGTTAGGTCCCTCTTGTGCCCTACAATGGGATTTCATTGAACTACCTCCCTCTACACATCTCAAATATGTTCTTACTATAATTGATGTTTTTTCTGGCTGGGATGAGGCCTATCCATGTGCCAAGAATGATGCTATTTCTGTTGCTGAGAAGCTATGCACTGAGTTTATTCCCCATTTTGGGGTACTGTGCCATATTTATTCTGACAGAGGCACACACTTTACCTCACAGTTAACACAAGCAATTTGCAAAATGCTAGGTATTGTATTAAAGTTTCATTGCCCTTATAGACCTCAAGCCTCTGGCATTATTCAAAGGGCAAATCAAAACATCAAGGTATGCCTGTCTAAGCTTACTGCAAAAACAGGCCTCACCTGGGTACAAGCACTACCTTTAATATTATTCTCCATGTGAGGCCAAACTCAACATCCCAAGGGCCTTTCTCCACATGAAATTATTATGGGTCAACCTATTTGTATGCCTCTCACCCTGCTACCTCCTTTTTCTGATTATCAGTTACATGATGCTAATTTGTTGTCCTACTGCAAATCTCTTGTTTCTGTTTTACAGCATCACCACCATCAGGTCATACAAACTCAAACTCTACCCGAACCTGACTTGGCAAATCACCTTCAATCAGATAATTGGGTGTATGTTAAATCCTTCAGTCAGAAAACAGCCTTGTAGCCCTATTGGAAGGGTCGTACCTGGTTTTGCTTACCACCTCCTCTGCTGTTCAACTACAAGGATCATCTATCTGGATACACATTTCACAAGTCAAAAAAATCATGCCTTCAGAAGACCAACAACCACTATCTTTATCTTCACCTCAGGACATTCCTGAACCTGTTGCATGTTGCACCTGAAGCCACACTAAGCCACCCTCTTAAAGCCATGAACTTTCTTTTATCCTTCTAGCTATGACCACAGCCTCCCCCACCACTATGCATCTCTTGACAGACTCAACTGACTCTTCAATCAAAACTCTTCATCCCTTTGGTACAATTGTACAACTGCAATCTCAGCCTTCCTTGTGGGCCACTCCATTCCCTCAAAAACATTGTATGTATATTTGCAGCACACTTATGGTACTCCTACTTTTGCTATTGTGGCCATTCCTTTTTTCAGCTACTTTCACCAGTCTTGTGACCACCCCACACCTTCATGTCCACCAATGAGCAACTAGTTGGCACCCGAACTTTAAGATGTATCATGCCTTCAAGTTTATGTATGCCTCTTCCTTCAATATCAGTAATTATTGGGTTTGCACCATGATTCCTATTGCTCATGATGGCATCCTATTCACTAGCTTTCACCTCAACACTTCTATGTACCAGCCTATTTTAACCAATCTTACTGGGAGATTGTTGTCACATCCTAACAAGACTGTGTCACTTTCATTGGCCTTTCACCAGCATAGCATTTGGTGTCTCAAGCAAAATGGATCCAAAAAAGTGGGGTGGAGTAGTAGTGACACTTCCGTCATGAGTCTGCCATGCCATCCTTCTATCTTACATTGCAAATCAATCAAGGGTCAAAGAAGCAGCTTTTTCTGACTGGAAGATGTGCCCACAGGGTACAGCTAGAAAGAAAGTGACATCAAAGACACTAAATGACATGCACAAACTAGTTCATCAGTAGGAATGGATTTTTGAAGATGGTATACAGAGACATAATCTCTCTAAATACACTCAAATGCAGGATGACTTGGGTTTCAATGTATTTTTCCACACTATTATTAACAATAAAGCTTTTAAAATGCCTCAAAGGTAATCTTAAATGATGGCTGCTACTTTATCTGCAAAAAGAAAGCATATAAATGGCTATCTGAAAATTGGTCTGGCAGCTGTTTTCTGTCTTATTTAGTCCCGGCCATATGACATGTATATACATTACCCTGGGGAAAAATCCGAAATATTCAAGAAGTGAAGGCTTCCAATAACTCTGCGGGTAAGGTGGATGCATCCTGGATCTACCACCATGATCTTGCCCCTGCCAGCACTAAAGGGTTAGTACATATGGACCTCAGGGACAGTGTAATTTCCTGGGCCAACATGATACCCTCTTGTGGGGTGGTAAAATCAATTTGGAAACTGAAAAAACTGTCAAAACTCCTTGAAACCCTGAGCAATGCACCTTTTTCAGCACTAGAACTTATAACTGATGAGTTGACAGCCATGAGAGCTGTGGTCCTACAAAACCGTATGGCTGTTGATTTCATAGTTGCGGCTAAAGGGGGTACCTGTGCATTAATCCATGAGGAGTGCTGTACTTGTATTCCTGAAAATCAACACAAGATAACTAGGCATTTGGAGCTGATCCAGAAGGTGTCAGACTTGTCAGGGGCTAAGGAAGCCGATAACTCCACATGGGCATGGTTAACTAATCTATTTTCTGGCTGGGGTGGTGGCATACTAAAACTACTAACACTAATTGCTATTATTGCCTTAATAACCTTTCTGGTTCTGTTTTTAATAAGGACATTGATTTGTAAACTATTGGCTGCCAAGGCAGCAAAAGCTCAATCAAAGTTTTACATGCCAGTTTTTAAAGATAAAAGCAATGAAGTAAACATTTTGGAAGTTATGGTAATGTTGAGTTATGGAAAAATGTTTGATAGACTGTATGGTGATGCTTAACGACCATCAAATGGGGGACTGTAAAATCTAAAAGGTCAAAAGCAGGCGCATTCAAGGTTAAGTGTATGTGATTGACTGCATGGAGTAAGTAAGCACTGTGATCAAAAAGTTATGTGGTGAAGGAAACAAGTCCTTATATGGACTTATGTCCAATCTTCTCTTTTTACCTTGCACTAAGTATTCAGGTGTGTCTTAATGCTTACGGGGAACTACCTGATTGGTATATGCAAATCCTTTATTGTCTATTGGTGCACATAGTCAACTTAGTATCAGTATTATCTAAGAGTATTTAAGCTCACAGTTTCTTTTGTTTGGGGAGACTCCCTGTATTGATTTTGGGTTTCCCACAAGTGTATTAATAACAGTGTCTATGAAAGCGAGAACTTGTGCTGAGTATTCTTTTATTTGCAATTAACTATTTGAGTAGTAACTGTATTATCAGTTGATATTTCTTAACAGCATGTAGTACATATCTTCAAATGACATTTCCACTCTGCCTGATGTGATGTAGATCACAGCTCCGGCCCTCTAAGTCCCTCCTACAATGGTCGGCTCCTGTACGAATACTACTGGATTGTGTGTTAGACAATAGTGACAGTAAGTCATGGTGGACACAGATGGCATATCACATGATGTACTGTCATTCAGTTCCTCTCAGCCTGTGAATATCACACAGGAATAGTTCAAACATTGTACAGATGTCTCTGAATGTCCCTGATGTACTCTGGCTAGATCACCGTGTGCTCGACATCCATATCTCATTGCTTGAGAGCTATGGCTAGCATACCCGGCGACCCCAAAAGCAGAACTTCAGGTCACAACCAGTATTACTGGGAGGACACAGGCCCAACCTCAGTGACAGAGTGCACATATTGAGCATACAAATAAGGGAATGAATACAGTACCAGATATTACTATACCATAACTGTTTTCTGAGGGTTCTGGTGTGTGACATCCAGAATCCCCACAGTCTGAGAACAACCATTATGTACTGTCCACCCATTTGCCAGACATCCACATTTCTCTGGCAGAGGTGTCCACATATATCAGGCACATGTACACATTCCGCAAACATCTGTGTACTGCAGAAGTTGGACATATACAGGGAAGATAGCCTACAGCACATTTGTAGTGCTGTCTGTCATTGCATCATATGGATGTTGCTGGACTGTCCCCATATACTTGTAGTAACACTCACCTATTTGCTAGACGGTGGTTGTATGACATGTTACTGGAACATCATCCATAGGGGAAACACCACAATCAATGGCGTTGATGGGAGTGGAGACATAACAACACACTTTGTCACAGCACACAGGGCCATAACCGATATTCATAGGATCATGGGTGGTTACTAGGCTATTGGCCTGAGGCCCTATAAGTCTAGCCAAGAGTTTAGCCCATGTTTACAGAAGTCAGCAGCTGATTCCCCAGTACAACAGGATCATGGGTGGAATCCCAAGGGTGTATTTTCTGTTTCCCATCCAGTTATCCAGGTTGCGCTTAAAAATGGGGTAAAGAGATACTCTGCTTGATGTGGAGAGGGAGTCTATTCCACAGATGGGGAAGTCACTGGGGCACAAATCTGTCCTGCCAACAAGACCTGTTGATTGTGTGCATGTGGGTTACTTGAGTGGAGCTTTTGTTGGGGATATGCAGCAGTCCCATCAAGGTGAAGTCCGTGATCACCTTGTATCCCAGACAAAGGTCACCACTGAGGAGTCTGTATAAAACTGAGTAGAGGGATAGGGTGTTTACCCTACCTGTGTATGGTAGATGTTTGAGGCCCTGGATTCTCTTGGTGAGGAACCTCTGTGGTCTCTCCAGCTGCTGCATGTGCTTTGCAAGGTACATGCTGAAAAGGGCATTGTACTCAATAATGGGCCTTATAAGGGAAGAATACAGGGATGTTATGACCTCATTGTCCTGAGATGAGACTCCCTTACTTATGAGGTGGGCCATGTAGAAGGCTTTCCGTACAACGGAAGCAACATGGTGGTCAAAAGTCATGTTTTATCAACATCTGTGCCCAAATCCCTCATGACTGATTGTGTGCTTAGGACATGGTTATTAATGTGATAAGTTTTGGGGATGTCACTCTCCCCAAAGGGGAGGATGATGCATTTTGTGGCATTCAGCTTGAGGCCATGTTTCTGGCACCAGTCATTTGTCTGAATGAGACCCTCTTGGAGGATGTCCACATCACTAGGGGATTTGGTGACAGTACCCAGCATGCAGGCATCTGCAAATATGGTCAGCCATAGCCCACTGTTTTTTGTCCTGTACCTCAGAAAAGTATATCTCAAATAACAGAGGCCCCAAGACAGAATCCTGGGATACACCACTTGTTATGGGTCTACTGTTTGAGGTGGTTTCCCCCATTTTGGCTAAGTGGGTTCTAACAGTGCCTCAGTTTGCTACCCATCTGGTAACATACAGATTGATGCCAAGGTGAGAAAGTTTATCTATTATGGCTGAGTGGGGTATAGTGTCAAAGGCTTTGGCCAGGTCAAGGTTGGTGGTGTTCACTGTCTTCTGTGCACTGTGTTGACATAGTTTTGCCAACGTTAACCAGAAATAGCTGCAGGGCATGTTATTAAGGACCTGTCTTCCTGTGTATGTTGTAGTCTGCTTGTGTGTTGTGCATGGGATCAGAAATAAGATGTGGTATGTATAATTCAGTTGTTGCACCTTGTGTGTGTGTGTGTGTGTGTGTGTGTGTGTGTGTGTGTGTGTGTGTGTGTAGATCAACAGGCATAATAGTGCAGGTATTATTTATTTATTTATTTATTTATTTATTTATTTATTTATTTATTTTATTTTATTTTACATTTGATTACCGGGTAATTGTCTGGCTGGGCTGGGAGCCATTTTCAGTAGAGACCTGGGGAGAAAACCATCAATAAACACCAAACAGTTTTACATTTATACAGAATGATTCAAAAACTTAAATGTAAAAGCAAATAGCAAAAAAATTAGACAGTGGTAACATAAACAACTAGTTGGGAATTGGAATTACAAAAGTGCAGTACATATACAGAATTTACTGCGGTGGTGGTGGTGCGGTAGCATCGTCGCCTCACAGTAAGACGTTTTCCCATTCGATTCTCAGCTAGAACATCTTCTCTGTGGAGACATGCGTGAATGGGTGTACCTTCGTTGAAGGTTGTGCATCAGGGCCGGCAACTCGGCACGTAAAAATCTACTGCCAATCATTAGCAGACTGGAGTTCTGCTGTGGCGACCCCTAACCTGGAAAAGCCGAAAGACACAACAACAACTGGAGTTAGGCACAAGTTATTTACAGCAGAATTAGTTTAGAGTATACATAAGTCTGATAGACTGAACTAGTAAGCATGTAATAATGGTGGACACAGCATCTGAGGCAAGCAAAATAATATAGAAAGCTAGTCGGGGTTGGAGTAAGGACAGAACCAGGGATTGGACAGATGTTCTCTGAGTCATTGTTTGAAGTTGTAGGTCATGTTCAGATTGAGGATGTGCTGAGGTAATAGGTTCCAAGACTTGGATATTTTGTTAGAGTACAGTGAGTCTCCAAAACTGTTTAGAGATTTGCTAACCTTTAGCGTAAGTTTGTCAGAGGACCAAAGTTCTCTGATGTTATTGTTAGATTGAACCAGATCTTTTAGGTCAAGGCAGTTATCTGGTTTGGTTAGGATAGGTAACAGTGAGCTGGATGAATTGAAGTAGATTTGGTAGCGCCATCCAGTTGAGTTTACTTAGAGCTAGGCAGTGGTGGTCCCTATTGGGAATGCTGGCTGCAAATTTGGCTATTTTATTATAGCATGACTCCAGGAGATTTAGATCAGTCTTATATGGGTTAGTGAAGATTTGTGAGGAGTAAAAGAGGGTTGAGAGAAGAAATGACCTGGCAGTGATTTGTCTGGAGGTGCTGGTGAGACAGAGTTTAGCTCTATAGAGTTGCCCTAAGTTTATATGGACTTTTTTATAGTCATTGCTATGTGTGTGTCAAGTTTTAGTTGATTGTCAATTATGATGCCAAAGACTTTGGTCTGTTCTACAGGTTCAGTTGCAGTTTGGTTGGATGAATAGAAGGTGAGTGGAAGGTTACTGTTTATGGACCTGTTTTTGGAGAAGACCATGAGCTTTGTTTTATTTGGGATGAGGATGAGTTTGTTTTCAGCCAGGTAGGATTCAATGTTTAGTAGGGATTTTTGTGTTTTGTCCTGAAGTTCTCTGATGGTGGCACCAGAGCATATGAGGGTGGCATTATCTGCATACTGGACTAAGGTGGCATGCTTAGTGGCAGAGCAGAGGTCAAGATGGTGAAAAGAAGGGGTCCTAAAATGGAGCCCTAATGTAGTTATGTTGTCTTCCTCCTCACAGATGACCATGGGAGTTGGAGTATGTCCCCCTCACAATCTGTCAGTGTCTCATTGGACTCTGATGATGATGGTGAGCAAAGTGAGGCACAGGTGGGGTTGTAGGGGGCTGAATCTTTCCCATGAGTTGACATCCCACTTCCTCCCCCCAATGTCCCCGCTCACAGTCAGTATGCCCATACATACCCAGTCCCCTGTGGCCACAGATATTGGACACATTTCAGTTCTTTAGGCAGAGGCATCAGACATAGGACAACACCAGCTAAGTGTAGGAGCATGCCCAGTGTAACCATCAGTAAATCCAAGGTGACTCCAGGCCAGACCTACCTGTACTCCAACCTGGGATTTTGTGTGCTGCAGCCAATTGGCTGCTGTACCTGATTCAACAGTCCAGCACATCCCTTACGTTCAAGGGATTCCCAGAATGTGAGCTGCACACAATATCTAAGTCATACCTAGGGTGGTACAGATTGTATACACTGTACAGAGTTTTGTATCACATGTCTGGTATGCATTACATAGAATTGTGATTTTCTGGTACATCAGTGGAAATCATTACAGATTGATGTTAGGAAGAATGAGAGACATTTGAGTTATTGCATGCGTATACAGTACAGAACCCATGCTACTGCATCACCTGTTATTCTTGGCACTTTCTACATTTGTCTGGCCAGTAGTTAATCCTTCTCCTTATATTTGGGCCTTTATTCAGCCCCTGTTCATGGCTGTGTCCATATTTCCTTCTCTAAGTAGTTACAGGGGGTACATGATGTAACAGCACACACATGGTGTTACAGTCTTCACACCTCTGGCTGTACACGTTTAGCAGGATGTCTAGCATTCCACCTCATATGTCTGCTCTGCTCCTCAGATAGTTGTGTTTTTTGGTAATATACTACTACATGGTGCCCACTTACTTGTTGTAGATATTGGCACATTTACATGAAGATCTTTACATCCTGCTGCTACTCTGATTTGTTCCATCCTGCAGTTATACTAGCCACCTTCTAGGTTACACACAGCATGGGTAATGTGCATAGTTGTGGCCCCCTGTACCTCCATTGTGTCTGGGTTTGTCCAGCTTTTTTGCAGTAACAAATAGTGAGATATTGACAGTCTGTGGGCACCTACCATAGGAGGACCTCACATGCAAAATTGTAGATGCAGCCAGCTTTGGACCATGAACACCATCAACCGCGCTAATGTACTTAGCCCACTAAGCCACACCAGCCACCAGAAAGTGATGCCTGAACACTATCAACATCAGACAGACATACACTTTGACCCCTACATATTGA
The DNA here is from genome assembly GCF_019279795.1 of Protopterus annectens. NCBI lineage: Eukaryota > Metazoa > Chordata > Ceratodontiformes > Protopteridae > Protopterus > Protopterus annectens. The sequence goes on along the minus strand of NC_056750.1, from coordinate 183,557,664 downwards.
AGACATAGAACATGTTGCTACATTGTTTGGGAGAGCCCTGGGAGTGTGTGGTCTGCTGCTGTAACCTTGCAAACTTACTGTTACTACAGTTTTATGGGAACACAGCCGTGTTGGGGGTAGGGGACTCTAGCATTGACAGTCATGCATCTGCCCTATGACCCCACTGTTTGGCAATTCCCTCACCTAGAGCAGTTGGTTTTGCTGCCTTGTGGCCTACTGCATAGTATGGGGCAGCCAGTACTGGACAGAGTTCCTGTTGTCTCACATAGCTGTTCAGGTCTCTGCAGGTAGCCCAGTAGCTGACTCTATTCCCTTACATACATGCAACAGATCCATACATATGCTACCATAGTCTAGCACCCCATACATTTGTTGAAAAGAAGAGTGACTTACCTTCTACCTGCAGCAGCTGGGGTAGTGCTTCAGGGCTAACTCTGTCGGATGCACACAATACACACCAAGACATAGCAAGGTACAGGTTGTGTGGTGTGGCTGGCATCTTTTTTACTATGCATGCAAGTCGGAGAGGGGTGTCAGTCCCTAGGACCCTAGGTTGTCAGTGCATGTGCTAAGTGTTGCTTCTTTGCTAAGACCAAGGCATACTGGGCACACCTACATTTACCTACAGGGACAGGCTCAGGGGTTTCCTCCTCTGAGTCCCTTTGTGGCTGTGGCCGTGGGGACCTTGACACTGGTGGGGGGCTGTGTAGCCCTTCACTCTGATGTTTCAGACTCAGCTGTTTCTGCAGTATCATATTGTGTAGCAAGGAACATAATGCGAACATCTGTGCACATTTTGTTGGAGAGTACTGCAGGGCTCCACCAGATATATCGAGGCAATGGAACCGTGACTTGAGCAGCCCAAACTCATGCTCTATAATGTTCCTAGTTTATGTGTGTGCCTCATTATGGCATTCCTTGGTAGGTGTGTGTGCATTTCTGATGGATGTCATCATCCATGGTTCCAGTGCATAGCCAGCGTCCCCCAGTAGATGGCTGTATGGGATGTGCACCCTGGCAAACATCTGGTACAGCTGTGATACATACCAGATATGGGAGTCATGATAACAGCCAGAGCTGCCAGCACACATGCTCATGATAATGCCTTGTTCATTGCACATGACCTGGCTGTTGATGGAGTGATACTCCTTGTGGTTGATGTAGACTCTATCTTCCTCATTGGGCGGCACTTTGATGTGCACATGAGTGCAGTCTGTGGCACTCAGTACCTCAGGGTAGTGTGTTACGCTGTGTAAGAGACACATACTGCTGGCCCTCTCCTCAGGGGTGTGGGATAAATAAATGTGCTCACTGGCATGTGTTTGCGTGGCAGCCAGGAACTGGTGGAGTACCCTAGATGCACATGCCTGTGAGACCTCCATCATGTCCCCAGTTGGTCTTTGAGAAGTACCTGTAGCTAATATTGTAAGGGCTACACATACCTTTGTTTCCACTGGGATGGGTTCCCCTATGTTGGCTCTGGTTCTGAGATGATGGCAGTAAAGCTCAGTGAGTTCTTGTAGTATGTCTCTGTCCACCCTGCAGCTCTCTACAATCTCCAGCTCATGTAGCTCCTGGAAGGTTTCCCTGGGCCTGAACACTCTTCTCCTTCTCAGTCTAGGCCTACTGTCAGCAGCAGCATTAACACTGCCCTCAGCCTCTAGCACATACAGATGTAGCAGAGCTGCAGCAGCCCCTAGCATTCTGTCAGTTAAAATTCCCAAGTGCGTACTCCAATGGTGCAGTGTATGTGGGAAAAATCAGATTGTAAGATGTATGAATACTTTGTGGTGGCATGCTACAGATGCAGCCTTTGTGATTGGCAAGCTATGATGCAATCCACCTGTCAGGTATATCATTGAGGGGTTTGGATGTCCCAGCATCTGTGGAACAGGGCTTAACAGTAATTTATACATGATTGGCTTTCCCATGCTATATCCTTTTATTTTTAAATGCCTTTTCTGCTAAGCACTGTGACCCAGTGCACAAACCCGCGGCAATGGTGTAAACACTGTTCAGCAGTCTGGACACACCCCCATGCACGGGCATGCTCTACATAGCTTGAACCAGCTAAAATGCATGTCCTGCACATAAACAAAGCTTTAGCACTAGACACACACCCCCTGCTAAGCTTTGTTTATGTGCAGGACATGCACCTAAGCAAAGCTTAGCAGCACTAGACACACACCCCCTGCTTAGCTGAGTTGAGAGGCATGCTAACGGTCACTGCTGAGCTCCAATCCACTTAAACATAATGTGACACACCCCCTTTTGATGTCAGCTACCTCTTCTGTGGACACCAACATAATTCAGTGGGTATACCAGTTTTATCTGTGGACACAGTAGCCAATTTTTGCTATTCAGTAACCCCAGCTCATTTGCATACCGATCAGTGCACACAACCTGGATACTTCACTATTCCAGGGCCAGCACACTCCCTTGCACTGTTTACTGGATTGCATGGTTGTCGGTTTCCATGCTGAGGCCATGCCACTCTGCCTGCCTGAAAAATCATTTTGTGTAGGCTTTATTGAATTTGTCTTTTTGTATAAGTAATATTTCACAGCAACATGTACATATAATTGAAAACTTTGACACCCATCCAATAGCTATTATAGATCATGCACCAATTTTTATTTTTTATTTATTTATTTATTTTACATTTGTTGACCGGGTAAGTCCGACTGGAATCAAAGTCCATTTTCAGCGAAGGCCCAGGGAGATAAGCTCCAGACATAATACAAGAACGAAAAAGCAGTTGAGAAAAAAAGAAAACATTGATTATATATAGTATTATGATTTTAGTTATAGGTGTAGTTATAAAGGGAAAACAGGTAGAAGTACATCCAGACAGTCAGTGTTACAAATTTCCATATTGAGGTAGTAGTAGATCAACAATATCAAATTAGATAAGTAATTACATACATTATGCTGATTTAGTCAGGCTTGTCACAGTGGCATAGCCATTTTAGTCAGGCTTGTCACAGTGGCATATCCATTTTAGTTCCAGATGTTGTTTAATTGAGGCTTTAAATAGGTCTGGGGAGGAGAGCATGGTAATGGCACCTGGTAGTGTGTTCCAGGTTCTGCTTACAGAATTAGCAAATAGGGCCATGCCAGCAGCATTGTTAATTCTAGTTGTTTGTATTTGTAACTTATTGGATGAACATAGCAGTCTTGTGTTTTTATGGAAGAGGATGTAGTTACTAAGGGCTGGAGTGTTATTTGGGTTCTTTAGGATTTTATTAGCGAATATTAGAAAGTTGTAGTTGACGAGATTGGGAAATTCCAACCATCCGAGCTGTTTGAGGTTAATGCAGTGGTGGGTTCTGAAAGGAGAGCCTGTAGCAAACCTGGCGATATGGTTATAGCAGGTGGTAAGTCTATTTAGTTCACATTTACTTATGTTTGTTAGAAGGGGGGAGGCATATAGGAGTGTTGAGAGTAGGTGCGAGCGTGCTATGGCTATTTTAGCTATGGGGGTAAGGAAGGTTTTAACTCTGTAGAGTGAACCAAGTTTTCTGTTGATGGTTTTGATTGTCTGGCTTACATGGAGGTCAAATTTTAAGTAATTGTCTATAGTGACCCCAAGTAGTTTGGTGTTGGGGACAGGGGAAATGACTGTCCCATCATTTGCTTGTATGGTAAAAGAGTAGGGTATAGACCTTTGTGTTGGTGGAAATATGAGCATTTTGTTTTTTTTTTTGGATTAAGTAGTAGGCGACGATTGGATAGCCAGTTTTCTATAACAGTAAAAGTAGCCTGGGTATCCATTTTTAGGTTATCTGGAGATGTGGCAGAGCAGATCAGGGTGGAGCCATCAGCATATTGGATACAGCTGATGTTCGGTATGATAGTAGGGAGATCATTAATAAAGATAGAAAACAGTAGTGGTCCTAGTATGGAGCCTTGTGGAACTCCGATAGTGTTGGGTAATAGATTTGAGAACTTATTCTGCCAAAGGACTGCTTGTTGCCTGTCATTGAGATAGGATTTAAACCAGAGAAGGGCATTGGGATGTAGACTAAGAGTTTGCAGGGTCTTAATTATTAGTTGATGGTTCACCATGTCAAAAGCTTTGGAAAGATCTAGGAAGAGGGCAGACGAGGTGCAGTTGTTGTTGCAGTTATTATTAATGGTGTTAGTAAAGGACAGAAGGGCAGTGGTTGTACTATGATGTGGCCGAAAGCCATGTTGGGTATTAGCCATCAGGTCATTTTGGAGTAAATGTTGCATAAGTTGTTTATGTATACATTTCTCCATGATTTTAGCAAGTGGGGAGAGTATGGCTATAGGCCTATAGTTGGAGTATTCGGTAGAGGGACCTCCTTTATGTAATGGAATAACATAAGATGTTTTCCAGATATTGGGAATTTTGGCTTCAGATATGGTCCGGTTGATTAGGATAGAGATTGGAAAGGCGATAGCTTCTGCTGTCATTTGTAGATATTCAGCTGGGAGTTGGTCAGCAGATAGGGTGATGGGTTTTAGTTTTTTGATTAGCTTACATATAAAGGAGGTTGATACAGGCTGAAAGCAAAATAGGTTTTGGCTGTTGGATTTAGTGTTAGTTTCATCAAGGGAGCTTTGAGGTAGTTGGGTGGCTAGAGCTTGAATAGTTTCGTAAAGAAATGATTGAAACTATCTGCAACCTGTTCTGGGGTTTTATTTGAGTTGGCAGCTGGGTTGGGTGTTGATGTTTTACCTGGATACAATAATTTGTTGATCCCTGCCCAGAATTTTTGGGGATTGTTTTGGTTATTCATCTGTAGCCTACTGTAGTAGTGTTTTTTATCCAGTAGGACAAATCTTTTTGTTTCATTCCGTGCATGTCTATATTTATTGTGATCATGAGGATTTTTAGTAGATCGCCAGGTAGCCCATAGTTTATTTCTACTGTTAATTTTTGTTCTAGTATCTTTGGAAAGCCAATGTATGTTATTACCTTTTGTTCTTATTAGGCGGGCAGGAGCATGTAGGTCTAGGATTTCAATAAATTTGTTGTTAAAATAGGTTACAGCTTCATCTAAGGGGAGATGCTTTAGTATAATCCAGTTGCAGGATTTAAGTTCCAGTTGATGTTTAGTAGGATCAAGGTCTCTTTTGCTTCTGACTTTCCTAAACAAGGGTTGTTGTGGGGTAATAGTTTTTTGTTTAATTATATAGGTCAGGAGATGATCACTTAGTTCATCTGGGAGGGTACCTGCAGTGTACATTTGGGGGTTACTGTTTACCAGTATCCAGTCTAGTATACTCTCTTTTTGGGAGTGTTTGCCATATCTGGTAGGGGTGACTATGGTTTGAGAGAATTCATGGAGGTTGATATGAATGGAGGGGGATTTTGATGAACAGGAGCCCCAATCAATGTTGACGTTCCCCAGGACTAGGGTTTCTTGGGTATACTGAGAGGATAGCCAATGAAGGGTGTCCTCAAATGTAGCTACATTGTTTCCTGGGGGAATATACATACAGATAATATTAATGCTTTTACTTTTGTTCAGTTGAAATTTGGTAGGTAATATTTCAGAATTGTTGATTCGAGGTGGCTGAATAATTTCAGTAGTTACAGTCAGTTCGGATTTATAGAGGACAGCTACTCCCCCCCCTTTCCTCATAGTCTGATCTAGTCTGTGTAGATTATAGCCAGGTGGAAGGATTTCATTGTCGGTGGTAGATGGTTTCAGCCAGGTTTCAGATAGACATAATATCTCAGGGGAATAGACAGCTAAAAGGGCATGAAGTTCATGTATTTTTTTGTTTATACTTCTAATATTAAGATGGAAGATCAAGAGGGAGTTGGTGGGTCTACTGATTATGTTATTGTTATAGCTGTCTCTATTAGATGGTAAGTTTGGGGTACTAGGGCCTGGATTGGGGTGAATATCTCCACAGATCATAAGGCTTAGTTTATACTCTTTAATGGTTTTCATAAGTTTATTTAAAAGTTTGTCACAAAGTTTGGCTTTGGTACCGATGTGGCATGGGTTATTTCTGTGTTGAATAATAAGTGAGGGTAAGTTATGACTTATTTTAGTGTCCTGGTGTAATGTATAACTGAAAAAGGCTGTTTTTTCATTTGGGGATATAGTGTGCCCTACAGGGCAGTGATACCAGGTAAGTTGTTGGGTTTCATACTTAGTTAGGATGTAGGTTACAATGAGGGTGGGTAATAGGGTATATAGCAACATTTTGGTAATATACAAGTTTGTGTTAACTATTGTGAGAAGCAAGTTCAGGGGAAAGGTGTAGTGAAATTAGAGGGGGGAGGGAGGTGGGCGGTAATGAGGGTTATTTGCTGATAGGTAGGGAGGATAGAAGGGAGAGAGAAGTGATAATAGAGTTGATAGGTTATAGTAGTAGAAGGGGTGTGGCTAAGTGCCTATAAATGTAGAGGTACTGGGGGCGGGTGGGAAATGGGGGCAGGGAGGGGCGCAGAGTGAGCCCGAATGCAGTGAGGGCGAGCGGAGCAGGGCTAATTCAATTCAAACATGTGGAGGGCTCAGGTAAGAGTTATGTGGTAAGAAGCTGTCTCTTATTTATCTGAAATCTGTTAAAGTTTATTTATTTTTAATGGTTAAACTGTTAAATAGGTTATAGGATAATAGTAAGGGGAACCTAGGAAAAATAGTATGAGCAAGAGTATAGCACAATTAGCACACTAACTGATAAGAATGTGCTTTGGAGTTAAAATTAAGGGTAGTTTAAGGCTATGGGATATGAACTAGAGGTGCCTTTGGACCCAGAGCACACAATAAAATTATTTAGATATAGATACAAATTTCTGGTCTTAACCTTAAAATAAGGTAGTTCACTCCCAGGTAGGTGCCCTTGGGCAGTAGGTGCAGGAATTACTCTTTTCTAGACGAGGTTCGTTTGTTTTAGTTAGAGGGGGAGCCTCCTTAAAATAAGGTAGTTCACTCCCCGGTAGGTGCCCTTGGGCAGTAGGTGCAGGAATTACTCTTTTCTAGATGAAGTTCGTTTGTTTTAGTTAGAGGAGGAGCCTCCTTAAAATAAGGTAGTTCACTCCCAGGTAGGTGCCCTTGGGCAGTAGGTGCAGGAATTACTCTTTTCTAGACGAGGTTCGTTTGTTTTAGTTAGAGGGGGAGCCTCCTTAAAATAAGGTAGTTCACTCCCAGGTAGGTGCCCTTGGGCAGTAGGTGCAGGAATTACTCTTTTCTAGATGAGGTTTGTTTGTTTTAGTTAGAGGGGGAGCCTCCAGTTGAGAGAAGGGTACCGACTGGGTCTAAAAGCACCAGAAAAAAATTTAAGATAAAAATGAAGGGTAATGGAGTAAAAATGAAACACTGGTGCTTTCACCTGCCTGTTAAAAAAAGAGGAATTTGAGGAATGGGTAGTAGAAATTATTTGAAAGTTATAGAGACAATAGAAATTTCTTCAGGAGTGATAGCTTGTGAGTGGGCTAAAATGAAATTGGAGTTTAAAAATAGGATAGAAGCAAAAGAGAAAGAAATATGGTTAAAAAGTAATAGGAATTACTTGTAGTGAGTGACAAATATTAAATTATTACAGAATACTGGGAATCTCACATAACAAGACGAGATGCAACTGCAGAGTGCTAAAAAAATAAGGGAGTATTTGGATTTGGATAATGTGAAAGAGTTTAATAAGACTGCTGTTAAGCTATTATTTCTGATAACAACTCAAGACCACAAAATAATTTAGCACAATGATTTAGGCAACAGAAAGTAGAAAGGTGGTCATCAAGCTTAGGGATCCTATAAACAAGAAGTATAGAGATCCCGTAGAGTTACGAAAAATATTTCAGACATTTTATGAAAATGTATATAAAACAGAGAAAATGTGCAAATCAAGAAGGAGCACACATAGAAATATTTTTGGAAGACTTCATTATGCTAAGGTTAGAGATAGATAAGACATAACAACTAATAATTAAGATAGGATGAGATGAGATAAAATGGTGATTCATAATCAATATGCAGGAAAAGTGTCCAGGGGTAGATAGCATTCCTTTGGATGTCTGGAAGTTGGTAGGGAAGAAAATGATAAAGATCTGGAAGATTTTGTTTAACAGTATATTAAAAGGAAGGAAGGCACTAATGAAAGATGAGCTCACTAAAGTGTCTTTATCGACATGTAAATATCGAACTTTTCAAATGCTGAACTGCCGCTTCAGCGATTTTTTTCCCAGGGGAAAAAATTGCTTGGCCATCATTGGGGATTTGCCATTTTCCCCACTGTAGTGCGATCTCAGATTTAGTATATTTAGTTATGGGGGGTGTGGGGGATCGGGAAGTGTGTGGGGGGGGGTGAAGCCCCCCATTATGTAGGGTTTGAAAGTTTGGTTTGTTTGTGTATGGCCTAGCAATTTTTCCCGTGGGAAAAATTCACCGAAGTAGCTGTATGGCATTTGAAAAGGTTGATATTTATGTGTCGATTAAGATGTGTTCGGTGAACATGCCTTTTGACATCGTAATATAGACCCAAAATAAAGGATTCCTACAGTCAACAATATAACTGTCATGATAAACAAGAAAATTTGACTTTATTTGCAGATAATATTATTTTGTACCTGATAAATCCAGAAAAGGACATTGCATAGTTGTGGAACAGTTTGAGCCAGTTTCAAGTCTTTTCCAGACTTCAAATTAACGAAGATAAAATAAAGGTTATATATCTACACTAAAACTGGTTCAGTTATATTTATAGGGAAACAATAAGATGAAGAATTTAAGAGTATGAATTAACAAGGTTTCTATTTTAAAAAAGGAACAAAAAAGTAACATCTGTTATCATAGATAAGGATATGTGGGAAGGGATTAAACAAAAGATAATTCAAACAAAAGATAATTCAAAAACTGAGAAATGGGAAGCTATTTTTTATGGGTATGGATAGTAACATATAAGCAGTGAAATGTTTTTAGTCCCTTTAGTTTTCTATATGGGTCAGGCATATTTTTATAAATCAAAGGAGAAGTTGAGGGAATTTATCTGGGAGGGGAGGATGGCAAGATTTAATTGGAATAAGTTGATCCTTCCAATAGAACACAATGGTTTAGGTTTATCTGATTTGAGGGGATATTTTAGAGTTACACAATTTAGGTTTTACATATATATATATATATATATATATATATATATATATAAAAAACAGGCAGAAGGTTATCATTTAAAGTGGAAGGGGATGATAATGAAAAGTGGGGAGTGAGTTCAAGAAATAGGGAGAGTAGGATTTTGGATGCAGGTTTTTATGGAGAATAATAACAACCATGCAGAATATTACCATAGAGAAAGGCGATTTTGTCAATAGGGATGACTGCAAGTAGGGATACAGAAAATAGGCAAGAGGGGGATGGACTTTACTGTGGAAATTGGGAAGGGAAACAATGTACTGGGAGCAAATAATGAGAGAAGAAATGTAATAGAGTGGAATGAGGCCAAGAAGAGGTTTGGACTGCAGACTAGACACCGCCTTCCCTACTAGAAATTCATATCAGGCAAATAGAAGGGGACAGAGGAATCCTAAGTGAAAGACCTGCTATGGTAGAGTTTTTTGAATCTAGAACAGAAGCTGTTATTAAACAAGGGATAATTAGTCTGGACATGTAAAATATTGCATGTTAACTATAAGAATCAGACAGAGAAGGTTAGAAAAAGAGACTGGAAAGTTTATTTCAAGGAAAAATTTGAGGACATATGTATGTTTGTCAAGTATGCAACAAAGTCCAGAACATTTAGGATTTTTTGCTTGGAAGTGTTTACATAAGTAATTTTATTCCCCAAGCAAACTTCATAGAGTTTTTCCTCAGGTAGATAGCAAATACTGGAGATGTGACAGACAAGGAAGAGGTAACTGGAAACATATCATCTGGGAGTGTAGCGACATGGCAGATTTTAAAAATTCCTTACAGCCTACTCTGTCAGAAATACTGGGAGAGCAAATGGATGCAACTAAGGAAAAGCTTCTGTTGGGCTGGACACAGGATCTGAAGTGTCTAGACTTAGTAAGGTCTTGTTAAGTTTAATTCTGTTAGCTGCCAAAAAAGCAGTTACTAGAAAATGGAAATCAAAGCCTAAACCAACTGTACTTCACACATTCAATGTTGTAATAGAGATTAAATAAGAGAGTCTTTAGAAAGGGGAAGTGACAAATTATAGGTTCATAGAAGGTTACTAGGCTAATGGCCCTAGTGTCTTTCTATGCCGAACCATGTTATACCCTTGTTCCCTTATTGACCAATTTGTATGGTCTATATTTGCAGCATGAGTCTATGATCACCACCGACTGCCCTTATCCAAGAGGGATAAAGGTGACACCCCCAGAATAAATTTACATCTCCCATCCAGTTGTCTAAGTTACACTTAAATATGGTCATTGAGGAGTTCTGTTTTATGTGAATTGGTAATTTGTTCCAGAGGAGTGGCAATCTCTGGCAGACACATCTGTCTCTCCAGCATGTCCTGTTAATGTCACAGGCTAGGTTAACATCACTAATGTGAGTGAATCTTGTCCCATTTGACTTGTGGATGTGCAGCATTACCATTAGGGCAGGGTCTGAGAATGCTCTGTAGTGCAGGCACAAGTCACCTTTTAGCAGCCTATAAGATATAGAGTATAGTGACAGGGCCTTCAGTCTGTCCATGTAGGTCATGTGTTGAAGACCCTGAATTTTCTTGGTGAGAAACCTCTGAGGTATCTCCAGCTGCTGCAGGTGTCTGGTGAGGTACATGCACAGCATTTACTCTATTAGGGGTCTGATGAGAGATGGGTACAGGGGAGTTATAATATCATTAGCTCTGGATGCAATGCCCTTACTTATGAGATGTGCAACACAGAAGGCCTTCCTTACCACTGTGGACACATGGTGACTGAAGTTAAGGTTACTATCAATCTGTGTTTCCAAATCTCTCACCACATGCTTTAAGTGAAAGGGGGTACTCTTAATATTGTAATTTGCAGGGACTTCCCCTTTGCTAAAAGGGATAATAACGCATTTTTTTTTCTTTGCATTTACTTTAAGTCTGTGGCTTTGGCACCAATCATTTGTCTGTGTAAGCCCTTTTTGTAGTATGTCAACATCATTAGGGTTTTCAGTGATTGCACCCAGTTTGCAGTCATCTGCGAACTTGGTAAGTCACAGGCCATCTATTTTTGCCTGGACTTCTGAGAACAATGCATGCAGAATAATGTTTAGGAGGAGAAGAGTGAGGATCAAGGAAATCAAGAATTGGGCTAATTATGAAATGTTGGCTTAATGATAGTTATAAAGAAAGTTATGTTAATATGGTTTGTTTTCTTTTCTGTTAATGTTTGTTTACCTTTATCTTTTGTGATATTTTAATAAAAGTGTTTAAAAAAAAAACAGTAACTATAAAACCATAAGGACAGACATTATTGAATGACTGAAGTCCTCACTGATTTACGAAAAGAAGTCAACAAGGGGCAGGGCATCGATATCAAACAAAATCAGAGATGTTCTGCCAAGTTAAAGAGACATTCAAGCAAACAATTCTAACTCACTTAAAAAGTTTACAGAACAGGTTTTGCATCAACATGCAATTTCTGAATGAAAAAATACACTCGCACGCATGTACACACACACACACACACACACACACACACACACACACACACACACACACACACACACACACACGTACACAGGCACGCATGCACACACACACATGCACACACACGCACACATGCAAGCACACATATACACACACACACACACACACACACACATATATATATATATATATATATATATATATATATATAAATTATTGACTGACTTTAAACACTTTAGTGACTTTTAACTTTCAGTGATTTAGCAGAGAATGAAGAAGTGAGTGTTGGTCTGCAGGTAGTGCAGAGAGATTAAGGCATTAATCTCTCATTGAGGTGCTTCCTGTAGTTACGTGTATACGGTTTGATTCTTTCTACTTCCGTTTATCTTCTGTGTTACTCTGATGTCATTTTACCAGACAGTGCTCCTGAAAATTATTAACATGTACAGTGAAATGTTTGCAGTAAAAAATAAAGTAAAATGTTTTCTGATTAGAATGAATGAATTGTACTTGCAGTTCTCTGAGAAAGTACAGCAGGACATCCCTGAATTTAGTACACACACACACACACACACACACACACACACACACACACACACACACACACACACACACACACACACACACATGCACATATACATTCTACCCCTGAAAAGTGAGATTTGATTTGCAGCTTTCAAGAGGGTGTGGACGACTCAATTCCAGGTCTTCAATTGCAGCCTGCAGAAAGGGGGAGATGGAGATTATGTTACAAGTGACAGTGAGATCAGTTGAACAGCTCACTCAAGTTCTTCAACAGAAAACTGGCCAAGTGTGTGATGATTTTTAATTAGTTCAAGCCCTGAGCCCTGACATCACTTGGTTTGGCTAAATCAGGTTTAGGGTACCACAGCAAATGAAAGAAAAATAAATGCTTTTTCAGAGAAAAGCAATTTGAAATGAGACACACACAACAGTCTCTGATGTGGTGTGGTGGACAAAGCTCACCATACCAACATGCCCCAATTCCCCAGTCACTCTGAGTTTAGATCACCTTTGTGGGAACTGAACACTTGGTTTTGGTCTGTTTCCTGATCCTGAAGCAGTGCTTTCTGTTTCCTAAATTCAAGCTGCCCATGAATATAAGGCTCTTGTCTTCCTTCCTTTCTTCTTTCCTTCCCTAGTCAGTTTTCCTGTCCCTTTGTAAAGAAACAGGGAAAAATGTCAGTTAGCACCTGGGGGGAGAATTGAATAAATCCTACATGGTCTTTTTTACCACGTAGGCACAGTGTCACACTGCATTCATGAAAGTAAGCAGGTTTGAGATCCAATAAGCACTGCTGGGTGGTGCACATGTACACGCCAACATGGGAAGTTCTGTGGCATGCAGATCACCTCATAACCAAGTGAAACGCATGAAATTGAAGCAGGTAGAATGATCCAGCAAGCAGAGAGTCAGCCCTTCACACTCTGTGTCAATATCCGTAGGGTACATGGACTAATTCCGTGTACAGGACTGTAGACAGACAAATGGGGCTATAAACATATAGTTACATAGACTGAAATGGCATAGCACACACAAAGATATGAATGAAACTATCCTCTGTGTGTTCCAAATGTTACAGTAAATATGTTAAAATAAAATATTTTTTTTAATAATCTTGGCATGTATACACAGCGGACTGCAGTGCGCAAACATGCCTTATTAAAACAAGGTGGGAAAATCAAACATTAATATCATGAGACAGAAATGTATTAGAGGACCCCGTGTTCAGTATCTGCAATGGTGCATTGATGTTGTTGCTAATGTTGTAGGGCTTGGAAGCGTAGTATCCAGGTTGTGAGCATGGATCCCTATGCAAATGAGGTGAAATTACTGAACAGCATAATGGGGTAATCGTGTTCACAGATCCTCTCCTTGTAGGCACAGAACCATGTTGGAGTCCACAGAGAAAGTAGCTGACATCAGAAGAGGGTCTGTCCACTAACTTCTGAACTGATTGGAGCCCTTTTGCACTGCGTGCAGCCATGCTGATTATGCAAGTTTGGGGGGGGGGGTGTACACTGACTGCTAAGCATTGTTTATCTACAAAGCACATGTCTGTGCAGTGCGCCACAGTGCTCAGAGTATCTAAAAGGCCAGTGATGTATTAATTAGTGTTGATCCTTGCTTAACTTAAACTAGAACCACTAAATGACGTCAATGCTATACTAGGCAGCTGCAATGCATCATAGACAGCCCATCACTCAGGCAGCACTTACAGTAGAGCACTATAAAGTATGCATACACCCTACAATATGATTTTTCCAGCATACTCTGCATCATTTGAGTAGAGACTTGGGAATTTTAGTTGAAAGAATGCTAGAAGGCTACTGCAGCTCTGCTACATTTGTATGTGTTAGATGCTGAAGTCAATGCTGGCTATACAATGGAACCATGGGTAATGACACCCATCATAAATGTTCACACATGCATGGAAGAATGCGATTATGAGGCACATGCACAAACTAAGAACATCACAGAGCATATGTTTGGGTTGCTGAAGTCATGGTTTCAGTGCCTCAATATATCTGGTAGAGCCCTGCAGTACTCTCCAACCACATGTGCACATATGTGCACAGTATGTGCCATGCTACACAATATGATCCTGCAGAAGCAGATGCAGCAGGATAAGCATAGGGAAGGGATACACAGCCCCCAACAGTGCCCTGGTCACCAGAGCCACACACATGGAAGACTTGGAGGATGAGCCCCCGATGATGTCCCTGTAGGCAGATGTAGGTCTGCCCAGTACACCCTGGCATTAGCTAAGAGGCAATGCATAGCACATTCACTGACTAACTAGGTCCTAGGGACTGACACTTAACTCCTACTCACATACATATATTAAAATAGCTGATGCCAGGCAACCCACACACCCTGTACCTATCCATGTATTGGCTGTGAACCACTTGCTTCACACACAGTAAAACCTGAACTCCAGTTCTGTCAACTGCCACCTTCTCAAGATAAGTTTCTAACCTACACACTAACTGTAAGGATTAGTATAATAAGGTATCATATGTATGGATCTGCTGCTGTTATGCAAGGAAATATAGTGGGCTATTTGGCCAGGTTTAACATCCATATGGGACTACTGATACCCAGTCCAATAGTATGTGTTCCTTAATATTCACTAGGCCTCATGCTTGGAATATTCATGACATCAGGCAAGGGAGATGTTAAACAGTGGGAACATATGATATTTGGACTACTTTCTACCCAAGCTGAACATGTGCTGTTGTTCCACCACTACCAGCACAGCAGTGTACCCATATAATCACTTTAACAGAAAGTCAGCTATGGTATATTAGTGGACCAGGGAATCTCAGGGCTGTAACATAGATAGCGTTCAGACACTGTATGTCTCTCTTCACACAGGATAACAATATACATATGTATGCTGTTGACTGTGTGATGAATGACCCCTCTCTGTCAAGTGACCTGTGTGGCTCAGTGGACTAGGAAAGCTAGCATGTGTGATGGTGTTGATGGTTCTAATCTGGATTTACTCACATCTTATGCATGTGAGGTAGTAGTATGTTGGTGTTTTCACAGAATAGGATATCTCCTGACCAATTAGTGCAAAAAATCTGGACAAAGCAAGAAACATTGGGAGGACAAAGGCCCAAACATTGGGACAGATTTGAAATATTGGTCACATAAACCTACACAGTTGCTAGAATTATAGGTGTTGCATTAGTACATATTTTCTGATGGATATAAAGTCTGACACACAATTGTTTGTCTGTAGGTAGCAGAATGTATTGATGTCAACATTCAATAAACCACCAGAAGACTGCAAATGTGTGAAGAACAGAGCAAACATATGAGGCAAAACTCTGGACATTATGTGAAAAGTATGACAGTTGAAAGGTATGCAGACTGTCAGTCTGTTGCTGGTGTAACATTACCAGCCTTAGTCACATACTAAGTACAGCAGACAGCTGGGGAATGCTGTGGACATTTTGAGTGAAGTGCAGTACTGCAGAAATAGGGCTGGATGCTAATGTTTGTAACATACAAAATCCCAGACTGGAATACAGGTAGGTGTGGCCTGGAGTCACATTATAAGTACTCACAATCCTGCTGGACATGCCTGTACACTTAGTAAACATGGGAGCAATTCTGTTGGCCCTTCATTGAAATTACCTGTTATGTATAAATGTCTATAGATACAGACATATACATATACATATCTGTCTGTCAGTATCTCTCTTTTACATGCATAGTATATCTATTGCTATGTAGTGTCAAACAGATACTTACTGATACATGTAGCTATATACATTAAAATGATATATAGACTCCCCACCATATATCTACATAACACATACACATATCATAGACACACGCACCTACCTTTATATATACATCCCTGTTATATACAGTACTATGTGTGTAGATGTCTGCATTGTCCAGTATAACTTAATAATGGTGAGTAACCTGCACTATCACACAGCCATAATGTTGTTCAAATTCATTTTAACTGTATTTTTATGGTGTGAATTTGAGGTATCCACTCATACTATGTTATGTGAATAATAAATCCCATGATGTCTTCCTGTATATTTGCATATTCCCCCTCCTTCTCCTCTGTCTTTCCAAGTTTATTGTTTGTTTTTTTATATTGCTATTGTTTGTTTATTGTTTGTTTATTTTTTGTAAATTATGTAATTGTGTTTTATACATATGTGGAGCTTTTCTCCCCGGGCCTCTACTGAAAATGGAAATATATCCAGTTAGACTAGCCCGGTTAACAAATGTAAAATAAATAAATAAATAAAAATAAATCCAAACTAAGGGCACAACAGCATATAATCCAGTTACCTGCAGACTGCTATGCCTCCTGGATGTCACCACTTAGACAGACACAGGTGAGCAGGTGGTGTAATGTATAATGGTGTCAATGCACATATGGACAGGGAACATACAGGCAGCCACATATGGCCATACTAGTAACTGTACAGATATACCTAGGATAACAACAGTTATTTCACTGCTAGGATACTAGATGCAGATAATAGTATGAACCAATATCACTCTTCAGATCACAGATACTGTTCAACACAAGCCTACTTTGTGAAAGGCACAAGCACTGTGCCTGCAATCACATGTACATCAGATGTAATATGTGGAGCATGTGATAAGTACTGTGCTCTATAGTGTATAAACCTATTTGGGTAGGGCTTCTAATCTCACTGCAGCCCACTGTGTGTGTGTGTGTGTGTATGTGCGTGTGTGTGTGTGTGTGTGTGTGTGTGTGTGTGTGTGTATGTGTGTGTGTACCCCTGCAAAACAATGGAGATGCCCTTATGGGCTATCCAACAACAATTGGTATGCACTTTTTGGGCCCACAACTTGATCCTAGCTTCCAAACTGCTTTCTTCTACAAGGCCTGATGATGTCAGCCACCTTAAGACTACCAGTGTAGTACTAGTTTTAAGCTGTGGTACGTGGTAAGTACTGTGATCTACTGTGTATAAGCCTAAATAGGTAGGGGTTCTAATCTCACTCTGCTTCACATGGTACATATGTATATCTATATGGCATACATGTGGTGTCCTTTGTAACTTAGGCATAGTCAGGGTTTTGCATAATTTTATTTGTAGCGGGTGACATGACACCTCAAATGATTGACCACAACAAGGCTTGCTGATATCAGCAAGCATTATATGTTCTAAACTGATATTGCTAGCAGACATGAGTTGTGTTGCATGCATCAGGTACTGAGATCTGTAGTGTGTACCAGTACATAGGTAAGCATTCTAATCTACATACAGCCAACATACAGTATGTGTGTGTGAGACTGTTACAGCAGTACACATCATGTTATGGAGCCATAGGATATGTGAACTTAACTAGCATAATGACCATACAGCCCTCACAATCAGAGACATCTGTATACCCCTCAGTACAGGAAAAGCACATATTGTCCCTGTCCAAGAGGGACTCAGGCAGATGCTGTGTGTTGAGATGATAGCATCCCAGTCAGTCAAAGAGATGGCATGTGCTCAGGTGCACTGAGTTGCTCTGTGTACCATTAGGCAGGGTTTGTTTCAAGGGTGAGTTTATGTCTGCTAGACAAATGTTTCCCACAACCATGTAATACTAATATCACATAGTAGGTTAATGTCCTTACAGTGAGTCTTTCATCTACTATGCTCCCTACAGACAGGCAGCATATGCACTCCAGGAAGGTAAAATCTTGCCCTGTAGCAGACCTTGTTGCAAATTCTGAATGTATGAGTTTGCTGAGCACTGCTATTGTCCTTGGTAGACTGTCATACACATGTGAACCTATGGAGCCATGCACGAATACTGATGTACCTTGCTAAAGTCATATTTTTGCTGTGCTGCCATGCCATGCCATGCTGTGCCGCTTCACTGGCACTGTGTGTCCATAGGTTATCTCCTCAGTCTCCTGGAACTGAAACATACACAGGTCCATGACATACCTGCCATTTTGTAACAATATAGCCAGTACAACATCATACAACATAAGGTCCACAAAAGTATGTTGTGTACTTATGACACATGCAGCATACATTGCATGTTGGTGACCACTACAAGTGGCATAGCAAAACAATTCTGCATTACACAAGTACATGTCAAATAATATAGTCACCCTGTGAATCAAGCACATAACTTAATTTCTCTGCATTGATGGGAAGGATGACAGGGATGTGGCACAGGTACCATCACTTGCACAGGGTGATGTGTGGGGGTGATGGAGGCCTAGGCTGGCCAAAACCGTTGACAGCATGTGTGTGAGTCAGGAAGGGGAGCAGGTTAGATTGACCATGGAAAGGTGCATTATGTGTCTGTAGGTGACCTGCATGTGACAGTGGTATGTGAGTGTGTGCATGTACACAGTCAAGCTCAGTCCTAGCCCTACACATGTGTATGTTAGACAGCTTTGGACTGTACATGGTAGAGTTGAAAGTTCACCGTCTCTGGACATAAACATGGCAACTGGTTCTGTCAGCCCAGGACCATGTGCCCATGGGCTGTCACATGATTGTGTGGACAGCACACTCCCCTCTGTAGTGCTGAATGTACCCCCACTACTGGAGCGCAACTGTACATGGCCACGTAGACTCTTAGCAGATGGTGCTGCTGACCTACATCCAGTGGTCTGATGCCCAACTCCAACCACACGTTCCGGTACAATGTGCGGTCCGAGACAGATACTGTCTCAGCCTACCATCTGTCCACTGCATCAGTGAACTGATCCTGGGTGCCCTCACTGTGGTGGACATAAACCGGGATGCCATGCTGTGCTCCATCCATATGCCTAAGCATACATCTGATGTTCCATTCAGAACATGCCTGTGCCTCCATGATGGCCAGAAACATGCACCGAGTGACCCATGATGTGACACCTGCAACAGGTGGTGGATGGACAGCAGTCCACCTACAAGCACTGCTGTCAATCCCCCTGTGTGGGACCTTGACAGCTGTCTGGCTATGGCCAGTGTCTACACTCAATGAAGCCATAGTTGCCACACTTGTCTGTTCAATGTCTCCACCCTCTGCCTGTCCAGTATTTGAGGCCTGTGGGGACTGGGTATGTGCGAGCATACTGAGTGTGTGCAGTGACAATGGGGGCAGAAGAGGGATATCAACCTATGGGACAGATTCAACTCCCAGGAACCCCACCTGTGCCTCACTGTGGCAACCATTATCAAAGAGTCTGAAGTGACACTGACATCAGGTTGTGTGGGGGAGAGACCCCAACCTCCCCAATCACTTGTGGAAACCAAGACAAAAGCAGTACATTACTACCTGCAGTATTATGTATGGAAAATTCACAAGGAGTCATAAAAATGAGGATAGACAACGGCATAACCAGTCTCACATCTTCTCATCTCTTCTTTCATGCACAACAGACTTCCTCACAACAAAATACACATTTGAATCAAGGCACTTATAACAAGCACATCAGGTAAATTTTGTGATACTTGGCCAGTACATTGGACCTTTTAGTTATGCAATATGATACTATACCTGATAAAACAAGACATAAAATCTAGTATAGCTATCTTAACAAAAATATACAAATACAAGTTTCATTGCCTAAGTTATGTACCATTGACCTTTTGTTTTTTACAAGGCATGCTGGATTAATTGCCTCATGTACACCAGGAGGCTTATCTCCTCTGAAATATAACTGCAAATGTGTTTCTGCTCATTCATCTAGACTCCTGTGATTACCCACTCCAGGAAGCTTAGATAAATGTTCCAGACTGGAACATACAAACATTCTACTCTGGTTACACACTATATTAAGTGTACATAGGGAATTATCATAAGTAGGTACTAGGCTATTGGCTCTATGGCCTATATAAGCCTAGCCAAAAAGGTACCCTGGCTTTTGCCACCCAAGAAAATTATTTTCCTGTGCCCCTGTCGAGTAGAGTCACAGAAGTGATCCCTGGGTTGAATTTACTATCTCCCATCCAATCATCAAGATTTTTCTTGAAGAGTGCTAATGAGGAGCTTTGTTTGATATAGGTAGGTAGTTTGTTCCAGAGTATGGGAAGTCTCCGGGACAGGAATCTATCCCACCAGCATGTTCTGTTTATTGTGGTGACAAGGTTTAGGTTTCTAGAACGTGTAGCTCAGAGAGATTGGGATTTCTTTAAGTGGAGCATGTCAAACAGCTCAGTGTTTCACATAGCTTTGTATGTTAGGCAGAGATCGCTTCTGAGTAGGCGATATGCGACGGAGTCAAGCTGGAGTTTTTTGAGACGGTCTGCATAGGGCATCTGTTTGAGGCAGGTAATCCTCTTTGTGAGGTATTTCTGTGGCCTTTCTGGTTGTTGTAGATGTCTTGTGAGGTACATACCAAAAAGGGCACTGTACTCTATAATGGGTCTAATGAGTGATGAGTAGAGGGGAACAATTACCTCTTTTTTCCTGGATGAGAAACCTTTTGTGATGAGGTGTGCCACGTAGAAGGATTTCCTGAATACTGTGGCAATCTGATTATCAAAGGAGAGACTACTGTCCATCTGTGTCCAAGGTCTCTTATCACACTTTCAGTGTAACGTAGACTACCGCCTATGTGGTAGTTCATGGGTACAGAGTTTTTACCAAAAGGGATGACGATGCACTTTTTGACATTCAGCTTGAGGCCATGGCTTTGACACTAGGCATCTGGCTCAGTGAGGCCCTTTTGTAGGATGTCGACATTGTTAGGAGTTTTGATTATGGCTCCTAGTTTGCAGTCATCTGCGAACTTCATTAGCCAAAGACTTTCTCTGTTAGCCTGTACTTCTGAGAAGTAGATACCAATCAGGAGAGGACCCAGGACTGAACCCTGTGGTACACCACTTGTCACTGGTCTGAAGTCGGATTTGAAGTCTGCTACTTTCACAGTGTGGGTTTTGTGAGTGAGCCAGTTGGTAACCCATCTTGTGACATAGGGATTTATACATAGTTTAGTGAGTTTATCTATAATTCCAGAGTGGGGGGATGGTGTCAAATGCCTTAGCGAGATATATATATATATAGGCTGTATGAACCACCTTATCATCATCTACAGCTTTGGTGACCGCTTCAAAGAAGTCTATCAGGTTTAGGAGACATGATCTGCATTTTACAAACCCAAACTGGGTGGGGTCCAAAGTTTGGACATTACCAATGGCATTGTTTATAAGTTCCATGATGATACGTTCCATAGCCTTGCGCACCATGCTCATCAGGCTAATGGGGCAGTAGTTCCTGGTGTCTGTGGTGGCTTCCTCTTTGTGGAGTGGGATAACCATCACTGTGCACCATTCAGTGGGGACAAAGCCTGAGGTGAGGCTATGACTGAACATGGTACTTAGGTGGGGTGCCAGTTCGTTCTGTAGTTTATGTAGAACGCAGCCTGGGATGTTGTCAGGTCCCATGGATGCTGTGTTCTTGGCTTTGGAGAGTGAGGTTTTTACCTGTGCAGCCATGATTACAGGAACTTTGCATTCTTCCAGTATAGAGATGGGCCCTTTAAGGGGTGAGGGGGGGTAAAGTTAACACTGAACCTGTCTGCCAGGATGTTGGCAATATCAGTTGGTTCTGTGTATTTAGTGCTGTTGTGCTGTAACTCAGAGCAGATCTGACTGTTGCCATTGAGATTCTTGACATAGCTATAGAATGCTTTGTGGTTGTCTAGAATCAGTGACAATTTTGTTTTTTGTAACTAGCTTTGGAGGATTTTATTAGGGATCTCAGCTTTTTACTGAGGCTGACCAGGGAGTTCCTCCAATCATGGAATTTTACTCTTTTTTGCAACAGTTTCTTTCTTCTGTTGTAGAGTTTGTTTATGGCAGGGGATTGTTAGATTGGCTTCCTTTTTTTGGAGGATAGCATCTTGGTTCTGTTAGGGATTGCACGTTCCATGCACTCATGGAAGTGCTTATAAAGTGCATTTGTGTAGGATTCAGCAGTCGTACCTCTATTGTCCATCTGCATGGGTGTCGTGAAGTTTACCACTTCTGTCTTAAGAAGCGTGAAGTTGGCTTTGGAGACATTTTTTACAGTGGTTTCCCTAATGGGGAGTGAGGGCGGGATGTGGATGTGTAGGGTGATTAGCTTGTGGTCAGATCTGACCAACAAGGAATTGACCTCTGGTGTGGAACACCAGTTGCCCATGTTGGTAATGACCAGGTCTAGGATATTGCTTCCCCTGGTGGGAATGTGGATATCTTGATCCAAGGTGTTGGAATTTATGAATTCCAGAAAACGTGAGCAAAAGAGTTGGTACATGAGTAGTTTTCCAAGGTAATGGTGGGGTAGTTGAAATCGCCCATTATTAGGGTGTTAGGTTGTACCCTAGCATTTTCCAGTGTATGAAGAAATAAGGAGTGGGAATCCTAGGGCATGGTGTGGGATCTGTAGAAAACTACAATTTGGATTGCAGTCTTGCCCAGAGTTAGTTACACTTGGATAATCTTGGATGCATTATGCTGAGCAACTAGCCTGCAGTTGTGGCTATCCTTAATGAATATGGACACATCTCCGACTTTAGGGTTTTGGTCCAGGTTAGGTGGCCGAAAGGTGTGGTATGAATTATAGACTGGTAATTCAGGGGTGCTCTCTGGAGCCTTGAACCAAGTCTTTGTCACTGCACAGATGTCAATGTTCTCCATTTTAAGGAGTGCCTCGAGTGAGTGCATTTTGAGGTTTAGATTTCTAGCATTGAGTAGCACTACCTTCAGATTTTGCTTGCTTGTACTTGTTACAGCCCTTAACTATAATAGCATATATATGTTCCATAACAAAACAGCATCAGGCATACCAGCAGCAGGACCACAGCCTTGGACAACTCCTGGAACCCGTAAAAAGGTGAGGGTGAGGTAATTTCAGTACTACTACATGTTGCAGCACAACAAGGTAATACCTGCATATACCTCACATGTATAGTAGCTACTGTGTTACTTGATGTATTAGTGACATTCTTTGTATGATTGTGCAACTGAGCTTAAACCCACCCCACAGCACATAGACCTAACTCCCACTTAAAGGTATGTACAGACTGACAGAATGACTGCTACAGTATTACAATGGTGATCACAGCAAGCTTACCTGCACGCGCCTCTGTTGTGGACACTGTAGCACCCACCTCCACAGTGTATGGTGTGATGGAAGTCTGGGAGCTGTCATGTGTCCCTAGGTTCACCAGAAATTCCTCAGTGGCTGTGAGTGGTTGTTAAATTGCCGGCCCTCCACCATTGATGGCACAATCCCTGGCTATATCAGCTGCCCTTCACTGTGCAGCATTCACCTTGTCTGTAGCACGGTGTCAAACCTGTTCATATGTCCCATCCTGGTGGCCAGTCTCATTCACATCCTGGGCAAGGTCTGCCCACAATTTAGCCCTCTGTTCCCTGTTATGCCTCCCTCTGGATAGGAAGATGTGATGATGCTGTCATAGTACTTAAAATATCCATTTATTCTCCACATCTGAGAAGGGGGCATGGCATCTATGATACATTATTGCTAAAAGACAACAAAAGGGAAACACATTACAAGATCAAATACATGGATGGCCACTATGTACAGATACAGCAAGATCAAAATGGACGGCACTATCCACGGCTTGCTCACACATGTCATACCCCACAGTGTGACAGCATACTACATGTGTGGATACAACCAGATAGTATCATTACTGAGGTTGTTCCCTGTGTGCCATTTGAAATTCTGCTATATGACCATACACTCAACACTCTGGTCCACTGTGGTGTGTATCTTAAGGCCAGCCACCCAATACTATGTCATAAGACCAGTGCCAGACAAATAGCAGTGTGCTATTGCAACCACTATGTAGGGACAGTCCAACAACACCAGTGTGCCACAATGACAAAACAGAATGCAACCCTGATATATTGTATGTCCTCTGTATGTGTAAGACAACAGAATATCAATGATGTCATTACCACAGGTCTAAAGCAGGTTTACTGCTGTAGTCCCTATTCCCAATACCTCTGTCCTCCCATCTGCATTCTGTTATACACAAAAAACAGTTACATACCTGGTGGAGTGCAGTACTCCTCTGTTAAAATGTACTACTAGTAATGTTTCACAAAGGTACGCTGTGTGTGAGGAAAGTCTCATACACAATGTTTACCCATAGCCAGTTGCTTGCATTTTAAAATGCTTCTCAATAGCAGGTAATTGCCTCTAAACCAGCCTGTGGCTCTGATATGCTAATTGCAACCAAAACAGCTGAATTGTACTATCATTAGCCAATGACATGCAACCAGTGTGCAATATATAAGGCCTTCATGTAGAACAGGGCCCTTTTCTTGGCTGTTGAGATGGACATTACTGAGGTGAGGAGACTGCAACATCACAGAGGGTAGGTCTGTAGCAGAAACCTTTACATAGAGCTGTGTGTACCACAGGCTGCTGCTGCAGGTAATAGACATAGGTAGAGAGTGTGAACACTTTGGAGGACAACAAGCTGACCTGTGTCAGCTTTGCTGTAGAGGCAGAGCCAGGGTGAGGGTACCCTTTACATTCCAAATATGGCTTGTGATTAAGGAATTTATGTTAGGCAACTGTGTCAATAACAGAGTACTAAGTGACATATAGTAATGATATACAGATATGTGAATTGTGTTCCTATCCACAAACCTGTAACTTCCAGCACTGAAAAGCATTTATTTAATTTGCAATGCTTTGTGTGGATAATGAGTGCATGAGTCATTCATTAATTGCTGTCTTCACAATAATATGCTTCACTAGGGACTGCTTGCAACTGTCACCCCTGGGCTTTCGGATATTGGCAAAGGCTATTGCTACCCCCATAATGTCTTTTTTAGGCAAGGCTCAAAAGACAAACCCACCTCCATAGGTATCACAAGGGATAAGAAACTAAGAGTAATGCTACTCAACGCCAGAAGTCTAAACCTCAAGATGCACGCACTCGAAACTCTCCTTAGCATGGAGAACATCAATATCTGTGCCATAACAGAAACCTGGTTCAAGGCTCCCGAGAGCACCCCAGCACTACCAGGTTATACCTCATACCATACTTTTCGGCCCCAAAACTTGGACCGAACCACAAAAGGAGGGGGAGTATCAATATTCGTCAAAGATACCCACACCTCCAGGTTGGTGGCACAGCACGAAGCATCAGAGACTATCCATGTGCAACTAACTGTGGGTAAAACTGCCTTCCAGTTTATAGCCTGCTACAGACCACCCTCCCAAACACAGGAACCCCACTTGGCCTTCCTGAGAATACTGGAAAATATGAAGGTCTCTCCAAACACCATTATATTGGGCGACTTCAACTACCCAAACATAGACTGGGAGCATTACTCTAGCTCCAACACCCTAGCCCAAAGGTTCCCAGAATTTATAAACTCAAATGCTATGGAACAACTTGTTACCACTCCCACAAGAGGGGAAAACATACTGGACCTGATCATCACCAACATGGGGACACTATGCTCCAGACCAGAAGTGTATCCCTCACTGGTAAGATCAGACCATAAACTAATCTCACTGGATATTCACATCCCGACCCCACCCCCTGCCCAGAAAATCACAGTGAAAAACTTCTCTAAAGCAAATTTCACACGCCTCAAAACCGAGGCAAAATCCTTCAAAGCCCCGGCCTGTGGAAAATACGCCCAGACCGCAGAATCCTTTATAAACGCATTCTATGAACACCTTCAGGAATGCATGGATCATGCAATCCCAAATAAAACCAAGACCCAATCCTCCAAAGGCAGGCGTCCTGTCTGGTGGAGCCCAGCCATAAACAAACTATACAATAGAAGGAGGAAGCTACTACATGATAGAGCAAAATCCCAAAACGGAAGGCATCTCTGATCAGTATTAGCAAAAACTACGGGCACTCATAAAATCGTCTAAGGCCAGCTTGAGAGAAAAATTGCACAGGACACTAAGGATAATCACAAGGCTTTCTTTAGTTATGTTAGGAACCTGGGTGGGAATTCCCAGATATGCTCAGAATTAGTCCAAAATGACAAAAAATACACCAAGCCCACAGACATTGCCAACATCCTAGCTGACAGGTTCAGTGCAAACTTCTCCCCCTCTCACCAAAAGGGCAAATATCTATCCCAACAGAGTGCTGCCCCTGACATCTCAGATGCTCAGGTAAGAGCCGCCCTCTCCAAAGCAAAAAACACAGCATCAATGGGACCAGATGGTGTCCTGGGCTGCGTCCTACATGAACTCCAAGAAGAGCTAAACCCAAACATACAACTACTGTTCAATCTTAGCCTTACTACAGGATATGTACCCAAAGAGTGGCGTACAGCAACAGTGGTCCCTCTCCACAAAGGTGGTGCCTCAACAGATCCTGGAAACTATCGCCCCATAAGCCTGACTAGCTTGGTCTGCAAAGCTATGGAAAGGATCATCATGGACCTCATAAATAAAGATATTGGGGACCTACAGACACTGGATCCTACCCAGTTTGGCTTTGTTAAGGGCAGATCCTGCCTCTTAAACCTGGTTGATTTCTTTGAAACAGTCACCAAGGCCATTGACGAGGGGAAGGTGGTCCACACAGCCTACCTGGACCTCGCAAAAGCCTTCGATACAATACCCCACTCGGGCATTATAGATAAGCTCACCAGCTTAAATATAAACCCCTATGTCACTAGATGGGTTGCAAACTGGCTCAAGGACAGAACCCACATGGTTAGAATTGCTGGAGCCAGATCAGACTCCAAACCAGTGACAAGTGGCGTCCCACAAGGCTCAGTCCTGGGACCTCTCTTGTTCGGTATATATTTCTCAGTGGTACAGGCCAACACAGAAGGACTGTGGCTGACCAAGTTCGCAGATGACTGCAAACTGGGTGCCATAATCAACTCTCCAGCCGACACAAGCATCCTCCAAAAGGGCCTCATAGAAACAGACAACTGGTGCCAGAGCCATGCCCTCAAGCTAAACGCCAAAATGTGTATAGTCATCCCCTTTGGCAAAAACAAAGTGCCCACAAATTACCACATAGGTGGTAATCCATTAAGTACAGAAGAAGTCATTAGGGACCTGGGGACCCAAGTTGATAGCAATCTCTCATTTGACAGCCACGTGGCCAAAGTGGTTAGAAAAACATTTTATATAGCCCACCTAATCATGAAGGGATTCACATCTAGAACAGGGGAGGTCATCATACCTCTTTACTCATCCCTCATCAGGCCCATAATTGAGTACAATGCCCCTTTTGGGATGTACCTTACCAGACACCTGCAGCAACTGGAAAGACCCCAAATGTACCTCACCAAGAGGATCAAAGGGCTCAAACAGATGCCATATGCTGCCCGGTTAAAGAAACTCCAGCTCTACTCAGTGGCATACCGCCTGCTCAGAGCGATCTGTGCCTGGCATATAAAGCCATGTCCAACCCAGAATTAATGGACATGCTGCACCTCAGAAAATCCAAATTCCATCGAGCTACGCGCTCGAGAGACTTGAACCTCAGCACTGAAATAAATAGGACATGCTGGAGGGACAGATTCATAACCCAGAGGCTCCCTTCACTCTGGAATAAAATCCCAGTCCAGGTTAGGCAGAGTCCCACATTGACTCTCTTCAAGAGGAATCTTGATGAGTGGATGGGAGATCGTAGGTTTACCCCGGCTATCACTTCTGTGTCACTGTTAGACAGAGGCACAGTATACTAACCTCAAAAAATGCATAGCAAAATTAATTTAAAATGGGTGGCGAAAGCCAAACACACTCTGGCTAGGCTTATAAATGCCCTAGGGCAGATAGCCTAGTATGAACCTATGAACCTATGAACCTATAATATAATTGAAATGCAACACAACACTGGATTTGAACCCAGGACTGTGTGTGGAAAAATACACTGCCTGCAAGGGATTTAACAGACTGAGCTTCTATGCTAGAGGAGGTGTATTTGCAAAATATATGTGCACACATACAGGTTGTGGCAAATATTTCCTACATCCATCAGTATGTGGATAGCTTTATATGGATGTATTTCTGCACCAGAGTCCCAGATGAATATGTATTTTTTCATGAATGCCTTACCAGGTGACTTTCTACATGTTGCTGATAAAGGGGCACATTTATCTGCTATTACAGGCCTCAGTTATATCCATTATCATGTCTTTGGCTGTCAAGTGGTGTACTATTGCACCAGATTCCAAGATACATTCCCATTTTTTTCCATTACTTTTTATTCCAATTTGTGCAGTGTGGCGCATCGCCCAGCTCCACTGAAACACACCTAATGACTGTAATTGGCAATTACTATGCTTGGTTTAAACCACCTGTTTTAATTAAGATTTGTGTGACATAGCAGGTTAATGCAGCCTGCTGCAGGTGCGATGGGCTCAAGTTCAAAAAATGGCAGAGGTGTTTATTTTGTACATGTGTCTTACAATGTTATAAACATGTATAGCTATTATAGCTCTACTTAGCTGAGCTTAGTGAAGCTGAGTGATGTAGTGCATTGTGCAGCACCGTGCTAAAAAATATAAAGAAAAGAAAAATGGGGAGATATGAAAGTGGTGAAATGGGGGCAAGTGGGGGGGCATAGTGAAAGACAGGGAGGGATGTGTAGGAAGGGTGTAGTTAAGAACCATAGCTATACATTTCTTGTACAGCAACAACTGTGCAACTTGACAGAATTTGTAGATTCATTTGTATCCTCAAACCCCAGAGAGAGGGGTGAGGACAATGCGAAAACCAGCTAATTGAAGACAAGCAGCATGAAAATTCACAGAACCATGATTTCAGTGAGGCTTAGCACCACGTATACATTGGTAGCCATTATCATGTTTATGCACTACTTAGCATGAATGAGTAGTGCTTAGCAGAATACAGCAGTGCCAAAATTCACAATCATTTAATAAAATTAAACAAAGATATTACATTCATTTGCAGCCATATTCTACGGAGTTGAACCTAGGACCTACTACACATAAGACTGTAGTGCTACCCATGAAGCTAGTTGGATGTTATAAACACTGGTATACTTTCACATATACTACTAGGCTACCTGCTAGCATTGCTGAGCACCGTACCATGTTACACAGCAAAAATTTTTAGATGTCTGGTAGGTGTTGGCCATGTATGCATAAGCTCCGCTCAACTCTGCTGTGCTCTGCGCCGAGCAAATGAAAATTTAAAAAAAAGAAAAAAGAAAAAATGTAATTATGATAATTAATTACATCTGGTTTCTATTTTTAGATGTCTTCCAGGTGTCAGCTGTCTGTCTGTAAGCACAGCTTGGCATTGCTGCGCTCCATACTGTGCAAACATGCAGTTTAAAAATTAACAACAAAAAAAAATAATTAAAAAACATAGCACATCATAAAAATGACATATAATACATTTGACACACTTCACAACATTACAGCAGTGGCAGGGAGTATTACAGGGAGTCTCAAACTCATCTGCAGCCATGTGTAGCAGCTAAACCTCTCCCTACATTGATACAATTTCCATGTTCCTTGGCTGTCCCTCGGCAGTGTGCCACCATTAATATGCATGGCGTGCTGCTGAGGAGGAACCGCGGCCGTGTACATGGATACATTCTGTGTAGGCTCTACATTGTGCTTACATGGATTTTATTAAATCCTGGTGCTTATCATTTTTTCTTTGTTGTCTGTTATGTCTTTCCTTTAATTGATTTATTTATTTTTATTATTTTATTTTATTTTCAGTTTGATGACCAGGGAAGTGCACTGGGCCAAGAAAAGTCTGTTTTCAGTGAAGGCCCGGGGAGATATGCTCCAATGAACAATTGCAAGCATATACAAAGCAGTATAATTACCTAAATCAGGCTGAGAATACAGCACAATAAATATGAGGTATAATACAATCATGCAAAGAAATAGAAATAATAGGGCATTGTTGCAAATTTTGTATGCACAAAGCTAGATACATTTACTGATATAAGAAAATCTAACAAGGTTAGCCAAGGTGCAACAGAAGGCTTTCCAGTACTGGTTTAATGGAGTGTAGTAGTAGGCAAAGTAATGGTATGAGAAGTAGGTGTAGCAGGGGATGGAGATGAGAGTAGCTAGATGGGGAAGTTATGTTGGAGAGTGGCATGGACATGTCCACTTTGAAGATAGGTGGGAGAACAAGAGATATTTGAAGTTGGTGTGGTTTGGAGTGTTGTGAAGGGAGGGAAGGAGAAAGTTCCATAGTTTAGATATGGAGTAGGATAGCAGGAGGTGGCCAGGGGATTGTGAGGGTTTGTAGATTTGTAGGAGGTTTTGGTTTTCTGATCTGAGTGATTGGTTAGGAATATAGGGGATTAAAGCAGTAATGAGAGAGGAGCAGTTGGAAGGTTTGAAGATGAACTTATGGGCAGTGGTGAGGTTGAGGAAGTTCAGGTAATTAAGTAGCTTGATCCAATGCAGAGTATGAGAGAGTGGCAATGGTGAGATGAGTTTTTTGAATTGGTGGCAAATTTGCTTATTTTATTGTAGCATAATTCTAGTTTGGATTGTAGACTGAGTTGGAGATTGGTTAGCAGAGTAATGGAGTACATGAGAGAGGGGAGAAGGTAACAGGAGGCTAGGGTTTTTCTGGGGGAGGGGATGAGTTAGCAGTTGTGTCTGTGCAGGAGTCCTAGATTTTGATTTTTTTATGCTAGTTTGGATATGGGTGTCAAATTGTAGATGTTCATCAATGATAACACTGAGCAGTTTAGTATTCGGTACAATTTCAATGGGGACATGATTCTGGGTGAGTACAGAGAAGGAGTTTTTGTTGATAGGTGTGTTTCAAGAGGGAGAAAGGATCATCAGTTTAGTTTTATTTGCATTAAGAACCAAGTAATTGTTTTGTATCCAAGTTTCAGTTTTAGAAAAGGCTGATTGGGTTTTTAGAAGTAGGTCAGAGGGGGAGTATGCTGACCAGATGATTGTTGAATCATCAGCATACTGGATTAGTGAGGAATCAGGGATGGTGTGGTGATAGTTAATGATAAATATAGTGAAGAGTAAAAGGCCTAGAACAGAACCTTGGGGACACCAATGGGAGTGTGTAGGAAGGGAGAGGTTGAGGATTTCCATTGTATGGTTTGTTGTCATTTGGAGAGGTAGTTAGAGACCCAGGCTATGGTGGATGGAGAGAAGTTGAGAGAGGAGAGTTGAGATTGGAGTAAGGGGTGGCAGATGGTGTCAAAAACTTTGGATAGGTCTATGAACAGGGTAGATATGAATTTGCCAGAGTCATGTGCTTGGTTAATGGTCTTGAAAAATGAAAGGAGGGCAGTCATGGAATTATGGCCAGGCCAGAAGCCGTGTTGCGTGGGGGTGAGAAGGTTATTGTGTGTTAGGTATGGCATCAGTTGTGAATGGATACATTTTTACAGGATTTTAGAGAGTGGAGAATGGATGGCAATAGGCCTGAAGTTAGTGGTGTCAGTGTTTTTACCTCCATTATGGAGTGGGATGATGTATGCATGTCACCAGATAGAAAGGACATAGGATTTTTAGATGTATCTGTTTATTAAGATGGAAATGGGAAAGGAATGCTATCAGCAGATATTTTGAGGAAGGCTGATGGCAGATTATCAGGTGCATTGTGTCAATGTTTAATTTGGAGAAGCAGTTTTTTTATTTTACTTGTGGGAATGGGTTTAAGTTTGAAGGTGTTGGAAGGAGATATGAGACCAGAGGGGTTGGGGGCATGTGGGGTTGGGATGGGGGGTGAGGGAAGGAGGATGATAACTTAGCTATGCAATCCACAAAGAAGGAGTTGAATATGGTGGCAGTTTCAAGATCAGTGAGGTTGGGACAAGGGGTTATCTTTATTTCCTGGGTGGAAGAGGGAGAAATGGTGTTTCAGAATTTTCTAGGGTTGGATGAGTTTTCGGATTGACATTTTGAGTAGTATGCTTTGTGGTCTCTAGTTATTAGTTTGTTTAAGGAGTTGCAGAGTTGTTTAAATTCAAGTAGGGAGTTAGGTTGATTGTTTCTTTGGTATTGCTTCCATTTATTGTTTCTTTGGAGCAGGGTTAGTTTAGTTTCTTTTGACAGCCATGAGAGGCTTTAGCCTTGACACATTTGGTTCTTAGAGGAGCATGGTTGTTGAATAGGTTTAAGAAAGTTTCATTAAAGTAGGTGATGGCATTGTTGAGGGGCAGGGTTCTTAGAGGTGGGGTCCCAGTCAGTACGTTTTAGACATTTTGAGAAAGTTTGAGGGTTGAAGTAGGAGAGGTTATGAGTTTGAATGTAGTGATGTTGCTTTTGAAGAGGAGAGGGGTGACAGTTGGTGAAGGTTGGCAGGTGGTCACTGAGAGGGTCTGAGAGGATTCCTGCATTTGACATAAGGTTGGTATGGGATAATATTCAGTCAATGATGCTGCCAGAGGCCCCATCTTTGTTTGGCCTGGTAGGAGAGTTTATTAGTTGTGTGAAGTTAAAGAGGTTGACTATGTGAATTGGGGCTTGAGAGTTTATAGTGGCCCAGTTAATGTTCATGTCACCTAGGATATAGGTTTCATTTTTAATGTTAGAAGAAAACCAGGAGAAGATATTTTCTATTATTGAAATATTATTGCCTGGGTATATAGAGGGTGGCTATGCATATGGACTTGTGATTACTGACTTTTAGTACATCGATATTTATTTTGGCATTGGCAGAGTTTGGGATGTGATTGGTGTATGGGGTAACGGTATAGGCAGAGGAGTAGATTATGACTACACCCCCACCTTTCTTGTTGAGTCTGTCATTGAGAATCATTTTGTAGCCTGGTGGAAGAATTTTGTTGTGTTTTATGAAGGGTTTAAGCCAGGTTGTTGAGATGGCTACTATGTCAGGGTGGTTGTGGGAAAGCCAGGCATGGAGGTTAGGGATTTTATTTCAAAGGATTTGGGCATTGAATGTAGTGAGTTGAATAGATTTGAGAGTTTGAGCGTGTGTGGGAGGGGAATTAGTGGCTTGTGTGGTGGTAGAATGCCTGGGGTTGGGATAGATGTCACTGGAGAGGGAGAAGGAAATTTGGTGGAGATTGAGTATAAGGTAGTTTAATGTGGATGGAGCATTTGAGTGGTGGTAGGGAGTGGATTTGTTGGTGTGAGGATGGATGGGTGTTTTATGTGAGGGTGGGATAGGTAGGATTTTGTGTTTGAATTTAGAAGAGTAGAGTTCATGAGTTATGGAGGTGAAGGGTGGTGTAGAAGTATGCTGGAAAGTGGTTGTGAAATGTGAAGGTGCGGTATGGGAGGGGATAGTTGTGTAAGATAAGTAAGACAAGTGAAGGAGGTTATCAGGACTGTTAGGTTTAGTTGATATGATGTGGTAGGGGGCATTGTTTAGGTTGGTGGGGAGTTTAAGAGTGGAATGTGTGTGGTGGGTGGGGTGTAGTGCAATTGGATGGTAGGAGATGTAGAAGGAGTTGGAGATGAATAAATGTACATATAGTGGGGGTGGTTGGGAATTGGGGGAAGGGTATGGGGAACAGAGTGAGCCCACAGGGTGAATGGAGTGGGTAGAGCCCCAGCAGAGGTGAGCGAAAAACTATCAGTGATTGCTAGTAACAATGTAGGTAGTAGTTTTGCCAAAATGTCTGTGCTATTTGTATGCCTTTAGCTGGAATTTTAAAAGTTTCAGTCCATTACAGCCTTTAAGCAGGGGTTTGAAGGTAACTGGCTAGTGGCTTGAGCACTGCTTTGTTAGCTTAAGGAGAGGTGATGCCACGTCCTTTGGATTGGAAAGAAATAGGAGAGTGGCAGGGGTCTGTAACTGGTGTAAACAGTTAAAAGCAAACCACAAACAGGAAACAAAAGGGTATAGCTAACTAAGAGAGTTGGCACTAGGGTAGTGACTAACGTATTGGTAGCAGAGAGTGAGACAGAGAGGCAAGGTTTTAACAAAGAGGTGAGTGTTGGGTGGTCTCAGTGGTATGCAGGTAGCCTTTACAGTACACAAAGTTAGACTAATTTGTGGTATGAGCTTGGAACATACTTTAGTTTAAACTGTCTATACAGTAGAGCACAGGCATTTTCCAAGAATTTGGAACCACATCTGTAAAGAAGGTAGAAGCAGTCTGGTAGGGAAGACACTTTCACTCTTAAAACTTTAGTTTAAACTGGCTATGCAGTAGAGAAAAGGCATTCTTCCAGGAGTTGGAGCAGCATCTGTAAAGAAGGCAAAAGCAGTCTGGTAGATATGAACCTTTGCCCTTAAAACTTTAGTTTAAACTGGCTATGCAGTAGAGCACAGCGTTATTCCAGGAGTTGGAGCAGTATCTGTAAAGAAGGTAGAAGCTGTCTGGTAGGGAAAACACTAAGATCTTAAAACCAAAGTCCCACAAATAATTTGCAGCAGAATACAAAGCCCTTCCAAGTGAGGTAAATGCAGTTTACATGCTGAGTACAAGTGAAATGCTGTCAAAATCAGTAAACTAGGATCATGCACACCACTGAGATGAAGCTACAGACTGTTAGAAAGAAGAAAAGATGATGCAGAAACACCACTCACCCACTGATCACCTTAACTGGCTTATTACCTCTCCCTCCTTTTCTGCTATGTACCTGGAACACTTTTGAAGTATATTGTTTTACAGCTTTCAGCAATTCCCTGCACAGTTTGTTTATTGATTTATTTATTTGACATTTGTTTACAGTACAGGTATGACTGGGCCAGAAAATGCCCATTTTCAGTGGAGATCCAGGGAGAAAAGCTCCACAGTCACAATATTTCAAAAATCAAGTACAAATGTTTTAAATCACGAAGTATTACATTGCATTACACAACATCAAGTAGAAATATTTTAAATCACAAAGTATCATGTTACACTAAAAAACACAAGAGTGAAAAAATGTAATGAGAATAACATAGAACATATGTTTAGCTTAGATTGATCTGCTCTAAATTGTTGGCATTTCTTAGTCTCAATGCAGAGTTGGTTTTCTGTCTCACCTCACTGCTTCCACTTCCTGCAAACTCTAAAGTTAAGTCTTTTTGCCTGCCTAATCTCATTCTTTAAAGAAAAGGGTTTCCTTCTTCATTTCTCTTTTTTTCCTTCTCATTCTTTGGTCAGATGCTTCCTCACCAATCCATAAGTCTGTAACATAGCTTATATGCATTACTGGTCCCTGTCAGTCTCCAAGCTCTGTCTCAACCACATTTACAATGTTCTTATAATCCCATCATGTCATATTCATATGTTTTAGTTAACTGGTTTCCCTGTCTGCAACTTGCTTAGAAACTCAGTGAGGGATGGTTAATATTTTCTAGCAACACCTTTCCTTAATTTCCTACACATCTGCCTTGGTTAGCAGTACGCCTAGGATACAGTTATTCCTAAGTTAATTCTTTTTGAGCTGTGTCAATGTTTTCTGATCCAGAAATTCTCTCAGATAAGTTTTTCAATCATAGTTTCAGGCAGATTCAGTAAAGAGATACTGTTCATTTTAAGGTTAAGGTTAGGCTGTAGAGTTTTGGTTTATAGTTAGAGAGAAACTGTTTTATGGTTAGGGAGTAATGTTTGGGATTAGGTTATGGAGGTAATAGAGGTTTTACATTTAGGGAGTGCGGTTCGGGATTAGGGATGAGGATCAACTGGAAGTTTTAGGGTTAACTTTAGGGAGTAATGTATGAGATTAGGGTTAGGGAGCTGGTGAGACTTTTAGGGTTAGAGTAGGAGGTTACAGATGAGTGTATGCAATGATGCAGTAGGATCAATCTACTGGAAGGGTTGGTTACTGCCCATTCTGAGCAAGTGTTAGCGAGCAGGTGGGCTGTGAACTAAAAGCAAATGATCATCTGTCGTGAACCCACAAAACAGACAGAATAGTTTTGTCTTGTATATGGAAAATTTGTTGAGGAAGATGCCAAGAAAGTTTACACAAAAACACTGAGAGATAAATTCAGCTACAGAAAAGATTAAAGCTTGGTTGTAGAGGAAAGGCTAAAATAAATGAACCCGGGAGGAAAGAATGACTAGTATGCACTGATGGATTTTTCTTTTCTTTCTTGTTTTTGTTTTATTTGCTGAATTTTAACTAAAACAAAGAAGAACTGTGAAGAAATCTGCACACAATTTCATTTCTCTCCTTCTCTACTTTCTGCAGACTCTTAACGCCTCTACATTCACTCCTATTCTGCAACTTTTGTATCTTAGGTTAATACATTCACCCTATTCTCCAACTTTTGTACCCTATGTTCATCTGCCAATACTTTATATCGGCCACATGCCATCATGCTGCTTGTCCATTTATTGTTTCCTGTTAGACACCCCCTGATTTTTCATTCCTGCTGATCCCATCTACATTAACCCCACCAAAGGTGCACATCTGGCTAACCCACTACACATTTCCTCTTCCCCTACACTTGGCTCAGCTTTCCACTCAGGAGCATCAGCCTTCCATGTTCCCTATGCCTTGATCATCTCATTCATCTGTTTTACTCATTCACTCACTTTCCAGCCTCTATGGCCCATTCTGTTTTCCTCGAGTATCCTGATTTCTACATTGTGTATTTTTATATGCTAATCCATGCTACAGCATACTACAGAGTGTTCACTACTTGATGAGGATACCCCACATTACTGCACACTAATATGCATTAATATTCACTAGTGGAAATGTAATCCCACTTCAATGGTAACTGTCCTTCCACACTGAGCATGCTTTGGTTACCTGTACCTTACAGAACTGTTGGATACAATTAAAGAGAACATAACCAAAATGTAGACAGCTGCTTATACCACAGTTTCCACAGGCTGCTATACTTTTGTTGAATATTTACAGGAAGCTTCCATTAAGATGTCTGCTAATCACAGCATGTGTGCTCACTTGAAAATAAAGTCAGCAGAGAACAATCACCCTTAGTGATGACAGACTTCCCTTCTCTTCTCTTCTTGTAATATCTTATGTTATTGGTAGCTGCCAATTTCAGCATTGCTGTTTAACACTGCTTGCTGCACCAAACACTGTTTTTCATATGTATTATACAACTCAGCCAAATACACAAAAGATCTGGCCTAAATCTATGCAGCTACATATACTGATTGTTTTTCTGCTGTTAGTTCCTTAATGGGAGGGGGGCTTCTGTTAGGCAGCCTTGTAGTTCAGGGGAGGGTCACAAACTGGCTATCTGAAGTTACCAGGAACACCATTCTCCAGTGATTGCAGATTTTGTTTCTCATCTTGGTTTCTGTTTTACCCAATCATACCCTAAGGGTCACCATCAGTCTCTATGTCGTTAACTGTTGCTGCTCACTGATCTAACCTACTTTCCTTAGCTGACCTTACCATATGGCCAGACACAGCTAAATGAAACATAATGCCCTGTACTACATAGCATATCAGCTATGCTGGGACTGGATAAGTCAGGATAATCTATTACAGACATACTTATTTCAAACTTTAGGTATAAAAATCATATTCAGAAATCACAGCAGAAATACAGATGCAGAATGGATACGTTATTTTTCACAAAATACATCTACATGAAATACAGCCCACATTTCACATTGTTAGTGTTAAAACTTTTTTTGATAAACTTTATTTTAATGTGTTTGTGATATTACATATCAACAGTTTGCAGTTTTTTTGTTTGTTTTATTTATTTATTTATTTGCTAACTAGGTTACTGGTCTGGTGAATTCTTATTCTTCCGTGACCAAGATGGATGTCAAAACATTCTTCCATGACCAAGATGAATGTCAAAAATTACAGAAGTGACAGCAGACCACAAATGACATAACAAAGGGGTGTAATAAGAGATTAAAATGTGGCACCACACAGTATTCACAATACTCTATAAGTATCTAACTTGACAATCAACTTATAATAACAATAATGTATATTATAAAACAAAATACAACATACCTGTCTGCAAATCATGCATACATTTCTTAAAAATAAATGTTGGAAGAATTTCATAAAAGATTTGCAGTAGTAATGACTTGAATAAGCTTCCTACAGAATGATCATTTACCTACATCTGTGCTCACACTGCCATGACCAGCTGATTTAGTTATATAGTGGGAATGTTGAAAGAGGTAAAAGAACAGAAATTACAACACACCACAAAGCAAGCAAAGATATATATATATATATGTATATATATATATATATATATATATATATATATATATATATAAAGAGATTGAAATATGGATGAAGAGAAGGTATATACCCCTATGTATGATCCCAAAATACAGAGACTGAATGGCTGAAAGATTTTGCTTAGTCCAAAATGCCATTTCTCAGAATTTTCTTTTTCCTCACAGGTACGGATATCTTGTAGTTGGTATATTATATATAACTTTGGGGAGTATAGGGGGCCAAATTCAACAGACTGCAGATTTTACAGTCTCCCCATTGAAATGTCAGTCCTCAAAATGCTGAGTGCTGACAAGCCAAAAAAAAAAAAAAAAGACTACAAACACAGAAGAGTGCATCTCAAAAATTACTCTTCTCTCTTAAACTTCTTTTTGCAGGGGGGCGGGTGCCGACATTTCAAATGGTTACTGTTTTTATGATCTAAAGTTTTTGCATTTCAGAATATAACTATGACAAATAATGAGGGGTGGGGGAATAAATTTATTAATCTAAACACATTAAAACAAATTATCCAACCTATTTCTTGTAGTAAGTTATTTTGAAGACTTTTAAGTAGTATATGATTAGTTATTTAATGCATTATTCATTTTGCAATCATTTTTTGGGGCTTATTACTGACATCAACAACACTCTGCGAAAATTGAACAAGAAAAAATGTTAAAAAATCAGGGCACTAGCTGCTACAAGAT
Source organism: Protopterus annectens (assembly GCF_019279795.1). Lineage (NCBI taxonomy): Eukaryota > Metazoa > Chordata > Ceratodontiformes > Protopteridae > Protopterus > Protopterus annectens. The sequence continues at coordinate 183,518,866 of NC_056750.1, read as the reverse complement.
ATGGGCATACGTCTCAACCCAGCATGCATTTTTGTGTTTGTTTATTACTTCATATAACCCAGGTGTGTAGATTCCTCAACATTTCCAGTGCTTTGTTTCCCAGTGCCATCTAAAATTGTAATTAAACTTAAGATTACCCTGCTGTAGTACCTGTGCTATAATCCTTCCCTTGTGATCTTGCACTTTTCATGCCTTTTTTCTTTGAATAGAAAGCTTCAGCACGATTTTGTCATTTAGACCCTTGGGTGGTAGGAAAATTTAGTCATGCATTTCCCTACTCCCGCTAGCCATGACTGCCAGCCAAAGAATTCTCAATTTGCATTTGAAGAGCTTTAAAATGACATGCCCTGGCAGGCTACAAATAATTTCCTTGCGATTCAAAATTAAAAGAAAGCCTGCATGTAAAAGTAGAATTGAAACACTGGACTTGCTTGCTGTTTCACTTTAAGTTAAACTGCTTCAAATCGAGAGTCTGCTGGGAGTGTGACTCGACTGCATCTGCTGGCAGTTTTCTTTTGGCATCTCTGGATTTCAGTTCTGTCTTTGAGAAAGGGAAGATTATTTAAGGCAGCTGTGAATTGCAAATACAGTCTGTGCAAGTCCTTCTTCTTGTCTCTCATGTGGGCCACCTGCATGTTTAAGCAATCCCACGCCAACCAAAGGAACATGAAAAGTGCATTAAAGAAAGATGATGGAAAACCTAAAAATCAGCCCAAGGAGTAAATTAGCTGTGGTAGCAAAAAGCTGACTGACTGAAATTAAACCTGAAAAAATAATTGTTTCTCCTTACCTTGGAGAAAATGGACACAATGAAGTGAAGTGTGCACAAGGGAAGCAGTGAGGGGGGTAGGGGAATGAGGGAGACATTGTGATTGGAATCTGCAATTTAAAGATTCAATGTCCCCAGTGTTGAAGGTAATTTGTTGTGTGCCAGTGTGTTCTACTCTAGCAGAAAGAGCAGGCTGGCATACATTCATTTTTGTGGCTTAGTGTTCTGTTTACCTACCTAATCATGCAATATTTTCAGTGTATTTACAAGTAGCAGCTAGCTCTGATGGCTTGAAGACAGATAATGGATTTATTTTACTATTAAAAAAGTATTTCTGCAGCAAGCTTAAAGAGGTTATCACTACTCTAAAATGTTTGTGAAATTTCTGCAACACAAAATTTAGAGAAATGTACAAGTGGCTGCAGCCAGATGTCATGGCCTCTCTGCGCTTTACAAAACCAGAACACAATATTAAAATCATTACACTGCAGCAGAAACATAAATATGTTATAAAACCCATTGAGGCACAGCTTATTGGAAAAAAAATAACACACTCATTTTCATTAATACATGTGACAAGGTGGGTGCTAGCCTCAGTAGAAGCAAGGATTTACTGCTGCCAAGTCTGTGTATGTAGTAGAACAATTATGTGAATTTGCATTATGTCTTTCATTAATATTCTATAATGCAGCAGTTTGCAATAAACCATGAATAAAGCAGTGTATAGGAAATGCAAACATTCATGTGCAAACAGTGTGTGCTGTTAAATTTTGTTGAGCTGTCTGCATAATGAAGACCACCATGAAGGACTGATTCCACAAAAAATGGTTAACCTTGACAGAGCCAGACAAGGTGCTCACTGCCCACACAGCAGATACTGTTAGTGACTGCTAGATGAATGAAAAACATGCTGTGCTGGCTGTTGAAGCAGTGAGTCAGTGACTGGGTGCCTGTATGTCTTCATGCATGTGTCTGGTCATGTGACAGTGTTTATTAGTTTATTCATTTGCATAAAACATTGTGAAACACAGGCTTTCTTGTCAGCAAGAAATATCTAAGCAGCCTTTCCCTGCTTATTTCCCTACATATTAGATAATCTGCTAATCTTTAGCAACCCATAAAGTACTTCTTTCAAACATTGATGAGCACTGATTTATATCTGTGCCACGCACTTTTCAGTCTGATTTTTTATTTTGAACCCAAAACATCTTAGGAAAAGCTATCCCATACAGTCACTAGAATTTAAAGTGCTTTCTTACATTACTCAAGATATGAGGCTTCTGTTTTGCAACTATCTTCACTTGTCATCATATAGCTCTGTTTTGCTAAAAAATGATTTTAGGACTCAGTTGACTCCCTTGGACTACGTAAAAGTTAAAATCACGTCTCTCTTCTTTTAAATGAGCATTTATTTCTTGTGATCTAGCATCATATGGCTTCCAAGGAAGAACCTCTCAGATTTTCACTGTTGTTTTCTGACCTGGGCTCATTCTTTGTCTTCGCAGAGGCAATGACTGCTAATCCCTGTTCAATCCATGGAGAAATTTTAACCAACAGCGTCTACAGAGATATACCAACTTATCTTTTGTATTATTTTTTCTTTCTCTGCATGCCAGTTTCACTCCAATGCTTCTTGCTGCTTTGTCATGCTATTATTACCTTAATAATGAATTCACTTCATACAACCATTTAAATGTCATTTTCTATTTTATTGTTTGCCCCTGTTCTCCCTCCAGTTGAGTGCCTTGTTTCCCAGATATATATCTCTGTATTTCTTTATGTATGATACAAGCTGGCATATTTCTGACCATTTATATATCTTTTCTGTTCAGTTTTTATCTTCAGTACCCAACCATCATCAAGAATGAAATATCTTTATTTATTTCATTTGTTTTACTGGATAAATGAACTGGTCTTAAATAGTGGACAATTTAAAGTCATGATGGGTCAGTTGGCAACAACAAGCATAAATAAGCATAAACAAGGACAAGTGATGAGGGAGATGATTTTTTTGAGCTATGATACAGAATCGGAATTGTCTAGACATGGTAAGGCCTTGCTGTGTCTAATTATGGTGGCTGCCAAATAAGCAATTCCTAGAAAATGGAAATCAAAATCTAAACCAACTATACTAGATGTAGTGAATATTGTAATAAAGATAAAACAACTGGAATTGACATTTTTAGAAAAGGGTACTAGCAAACTACATAGGGAAAATGGGAATTGTGGGAATAATATAGACAGGGGAGGAATGGGGTTTGAAAGAAGGCAGAACTGAAATGGGCTATGTAATGTCTGACTGAAAATGATTGGGTAGATTATAAGTGATGTATAATGTTTGCTACTGGGATTGTGGTTTGTGATGTAAAATTCTTGCAACTAGGATTTTGTCAGTGTGATTTGTTTTCATTGTTATAAATGTATGATTGCCTATGTCATAAGTGATGGTTTACTAAAGATGTTTCTTATTTAAAAAAGGGTATGAATTGAATAATTTATGTAATGTTGCTTGGGTTATATGATATATAGTGATACATGTGAAGTATGATGTTTGTAAACGTGAACTTATTAATACAGTTTGATTACTTTAATATAAATGTAAAAAAAAAAGAAAAACTACGATTGCGGTGGTGGTGCTGTGGTAGTGTTGTCACCTCATAGTAAGACGTTGCTTGTTCGATTCTCAGCTAGAGCATCTTCTGTGTAGAGACATGCGTGAATGGGCGTACCTTCATTGAAGGTTGTGCGTCAGGGCCGGCAACTTGGCATGTAAAAATCTACTACCAATCATTAGCGGACCGGAGTTCCGCTGTGGTGACCCCTAACCGGGAAAAGCCAAAAGACACAACAACAACTATACATACACAATAATGAACTGGTTTAGCGTTTCTTTTACCATAAAAAGTATAAACAGCCTGATAAAGTTGTAGAACAAGAAACACATTCCTGATCAAACAGAGAAAAAAGAAAAATAACAATGATGATGATGACATTTGTGATGATTACTCTCCAATACATTCCCAAATATAAAAAAAATATATATTTTTGAAATTATAGCCAGGATTTCAGAAAGACATAACTCACAGACCTGTCTTGCTTGTAGCAAATGCCTTAGTATGTCATGGCAGCATGATTCACAGACCTCTGTAACTCTACTAGATTATGAAGACTCCAGCCCATAGCACTACAGTAGTTTTGCTGGAGAAGGCCAAATGCAACGCAGCATGGTAATTAGCCATGCATGTTCCTCTATAACATTTCACCTGTATTAGAATAGAATGGAATTTGAGGATGAAAGTGAAAAAAAGTTTATGCTGTCTTTTGATGGTATGTACCCTCTTGGTCCAATGGCAGGAATAGAGCTATTATTGTAAGGGTATGTATTTCATACTGTATTTCACAAGAATCCTGTATTATTTGTTGCATTACTGTATTATTTGTTACATTTACTGTATTTCATAAGAATCCTGTATTATTTGTTGCATTTGTCACACCTTAGTAGAGTTTCAAAGCTGAAATGTGTCCAATACTGCTGTAGTAGTTAATGACATTATGTCTGCAAGTTTTACAGGATACTAATGTCTAGACTGTGTGTTTTCTCTGCACTTGAGCTCTAAAATCAGCATTTTTACATTAAGAGGTTTTTTTTGACTTCACTGTTGTGGCAAAGGTGTGCTGTAACAAACTTATCAGAGTTGGAGGCTGCTGGCTGAAAGATGATTGTGCATTTTCCTGACTGCTCTGTAGGCCTCACCCTTATTAAACTTGTTTTTTATGATTGTATATAAGCCCAGTGTTTCTGTGGGTTTGTGTTGAATTCCTCAGAGCTGAACTTCTTTTGCCTATTTCATTTGAGAGTTACAGAGAATCTTCTGCACCTAAAGCCATCCACCGCTAAAAAATGAAAATAAGTATCATTTTGCACTTCTGCTGATTATTTTTTAGTATATTTCATAAGAATCCTGAATGTTGTTGTCTTTCGGCTTTTCCCGGTTAGGGGTCGCCACAGCGGAATGATGGCAGTAGATTTTGACGAACGCTGAGTTGTCAGCTCGATGTTTAACCTTCAACGAAGGCACACCCATTTACGCATGTCTTTCGAACGCCCACCCAACCATGGGGAGGACATGCAGACTCCACATGTTAACTTTTTTGCACTTTAGTAGAGTTTCAAAGCTGAACTGTTTCCATTGCTGCTGTAAAACTCAAGTGCATTATGCCTGTTACTTTTACAGGATTGTAGTATCTAGACTATGTAGTTTCCCTGCACTTGAGCTATAAAACCAGCCTTTTTACATTAAGATGGTTTTCTGATTGCACTCTTGTGAAAAACGTATGCTGCAGCAAACCTATGTGAGTTTGGGAATGCTGGCTGAAAGCTTATTGTATGTTTTCCTGATTGGTCTATAAGCCTTGCTGTTATAAAATGTATTTTTCTGATTTATATTATCCCAGTGTTTGTGCTAGGCTGCTGTCTGCACAGCAGTTGTTAGCAATACCATGTATAAATGCAAATACTTTCAAGTTAAAAATTCCTTTAGAATAATTATCTCTACAACCCCCGTCCCCCTGCTGATCCAGGAGCATCTGAGTTGCATGCAAAACAGCATCCTCTTGTTGGATAGCTGCAGTTCACACTGAGTATAGCACCCATTCTTTGTCCCTGTCCAGTTAAATCTGCCCACTGTTCTCCCCGGTTAAACTCATTGTAAGAACATCTGAAACCATGTATAACACTTTACTGCTATCTCTGTGGCCAGCCTGGTGGACATGGGCATCCTTAGGCAATGTAGTAATTGTGTCATGTATACTGACAACCACTTAATCCTGAAACAAACAAACACAGTATGTGAAAGATGTAGTTATATTATGAAAATTGAGACATGACTTTCACAAATCAAATAACAAACAAGTTGTAAGCACAAGCACATTTTCCTCACTTAATAAGGTCTCAACATGTAAACCAATATATGCAGAGGTACTCATAAGGAATTTACCAAAACCTCAGAGGTCTCCCATACGCTGCCCTTAGAAACCACATGCAAACAAAACCAAGTTAACACCAACCATTACACAAAAATACATACCACAATATCTTCATAAGCAGGCCACTAAGGCAAAACACCACACATTCAAACATCTTGGTCATAGGAGATTCCATAGTGAGACACTTTGATAGCCCCTCACCAGGTTGGATAAAGAGAGGGTGCAATCAGTTGCTTGTCATGTGTCAGGATTCACCAGATCAGGCAGAAGCTCAGCTCACTCAACCACATGTACTATATGACTCAGTCATAGTCCATGTGGGTGTGAATGACCTCAGATATACCTCCTTGGAATATATGAAGAGAGACATGCTGGACCTCTCTGAATACATATCACATGTGGGTATAATTCTTGCACTGAGCAGCATTCTACTTTCACCAAGAATTATACCACGATATAAACAGAAAATGAGTGACTTTAATAATTGGGTTAGCTACTGGAATTTGTCTGCCTGGGATGACATGATCGACAGAGCACACTGCTTTGCCAGAGATGGTCTGCACCTTTTGCTGCTAGGCTTTGGAATACTGGCCAAGGCATTAGCCAACCCCTTAGTGCCTTTTTTAGGCAGTTCCAAACCAAAAGTCCCACCAACGTAACAAATTCTTCTAATGACAAGCTGAAGGTACTACTGTTCAGTACTAGGAGTCTTAACAAAAAAATTTACTCCCTGGAAGCTCTCCTCACTCTGGAGAATGCTGACATCTGTGCAGTTACAGAAACATGGTTCAAGGCTGAGGAAAGCACCCCAGCAATGCAAGGCTACAATGCTTATCACACACTCAGGCCACCCTCTGAAAAGAAAAAAAAGGAAAGAGGAAGTGTCTCCATTTACATAAAAACAATCACACCTCAAGATTAGTCAGTCAAGCAAGATGACTCGCTTGAACTACTCCATGACCAGCTGACCATAGGCAAAATCCCACACCATAATATTCCACCAATCCACATGCCTGAAATTACTAGACTCGTTTACCATTTAGCCCAACACACTACTCATGGGTGATTTTAACTATCCCTCCATAAGCTGAGAAAAAACAAGACCACTAACATGCAGACTCAGAGATTCCTAGACTTTGTCAGAATATATGTTCTGCAACAGCTGCTCTACACTTCTGTTAGGGGCTTAAATATACTTGCCATAGTACTCACAAACATGGTGCAGCATTGCACCCCCACCCCCAGCGTAATGTCCTCATTGGTAAGATCAGATCCTAAATTTGTTTCCTTTGAAATAAATGTAATGGTAGAACTGCCATCAAATCCTAAAGCCCTAAAGATTTTTTTACAAGGCAAATTACCTTCTATTAAGTGAAAATGTAGGTAATTTTAAAGCTCACTCTAACCTCGAAAACATGAAGGCCTGTGCAGAAGTGTACATGAATGTCTTGTACAATCATTTAAACAACTACATAGAAATGGCAGTACCTGATCAAACTTAACCCAGGTCTAGCCAGAAAAATCCCTCATTATTCTCAACAGGCAAATCAGGGAACTAGTCAAGTCTCCAAAAGCTAAATATGAGACTAAAATAGCCTCGCAAGCAAAGGATAACCACAAAGCATTTTTTAGTTATGTCTGATATCTTAAGGGAAATTCTTAACAATGTGCTGAATTGGCTGTAGATGGCACTACCTTTTCACAGCCAGAACGAAATAGCAAGCCTGCTGGCCGATAAATTCAACTGAGATTTCACCTGCTCATCATCTACAGTCACTCCTCAGAAAATACCCCCATTCCTTTTGCCTGTTATCACAAAAGAAGAGGTCATCACTGCTGTCTCTTTCTCTAAAGGTAGAAAAATGGCATCAATGGGCCCTGATGGAATCCCAGGGTACCTATTAAACAGCTTGAAACATGATCTAGCAGACTCACTTAGATCTTTATTTACAGTCAAGTGACACCTCCAGGTGCATCTGCAGTTAACTCCTACTGACGCCTCTAGGCGTCAAATATTGCTTTTTCATATTTGCATCAATAATTCCAAAGCTATGCTATGTACAAGGATTTAAAATATTTCATCTTAAAGCTTAAACAACTATAAACTCAACTGCGTTAATATTTGACCTCTACCTAGTACAGGTAAATAGATATTAACTGTTGTTTTTATGACATTAATTTATATAGATATAATTTTCACATTTTTCTAAATATCTCAACAACCAGGTAACACAGTCAGAACTCCTTAGTCTCACAGAATGCTCTTAGCTAGATGAATAAAATGCTACTAACAGTATGTGTGTAATTGGAGGGGTTGACGAGATATTATATGTTGTTTACAAAATATTAGAAATGTAATAGATACTCCCCAGGATTCAGCAAGCTCTGCATGGTGTGCAGGAATAGTGCAAGAACTGTTGCATGCAATATGGCCGACGAGCGATCCAGGGATGAGCTTCCAGGATTTGCACGAGTGTTCCAACACTATTCCTGCACGGACACAGCTCCTGTATGCTAATTACCTCATTTGCAAGTGAAAACCATGCACATGAGGTGAATTAATGATCCAGAAAGCAGGCAGGCATCTGTGCAGGAATAGTGTAACCTGCAGAAATGTATTCGGCTACCAACCAAATACATTTCTGCAAATTATAAAATAGAGGCATGACAGCTCAAAAGAAAGCATGTATTCAACGTTGTAGGCATGCCAATGGACAAACAGATGGCCATTGGCATAGCAAATAGTTGCAAAATTATAAAAAATAACTTTGTTTTTTGGCCGATTTCAGCCATTTAAGTGTAGGGCAGCGGTGCGCAAATGGGATTGGCTGAAAATTTAAAAAGCTGGAAATAAGCTTTTAAACCAAAATCAGCATTCTGCCATAATAGTCAATGGCATGCAGAAGACAATAGCATTGAATATTGGTTGCTAAGGGGGAAGGCTGTCAGTCTTGTAACCATGCATTAGCAGCAAGTTTTATGCAAATGAGGGGATTGATACTGAATCACAGATTTCCCCTCAGTGTTAGCTAGCACCCAACCATGTAAGTGCAGCAACACCATGGTGCAAGCCTAAGTGGTAGATTACCTCATAAGGGGTAGTGTCATGCATGAGGAAGGGTGTGTGTCTGAGACTGCCTAGCAGTGTTTACATTGCCTAAATGGGTGTACGGACTGTGCACTGGGTTTTAAACAAAACAAAAAAACAGGAAATAGCAGCTCTGTTCACATCTTAGCACTGGGTATGTGCGACACACCTTGGGGCTTAAACAGGAAGGCAATGGGAAGGGAAAACTACAGTATGAAGGAAATCAAGGAGAACTAGCATAGATGGCAGGTGAAATGCATCAGAATAAGCCTATTACACAGGCAGCAGCCCAGCCCAGCACACTACTATAAACTATGCAAACACCTTTCACTCTGTTTTTTCCCACAAACTCTACACCACCGGTGTACACAGATGGAGAAATTTTAACAGACAAAACTGACAAAATGATAGGGGCTGCTGTCGGACTCATATGTCAATATGTGGATGAGGCTGAGGGTGGTGAGGATGAGAGTGCTGATGACCAACCCACAGTGAGGAGAAGGAGAAGAGTGTAAAGACCCAAGGTAACCTACCAGGGGCTACATGAGCTGGAGATAGTGGACCGCTATGGAGTGGACAGGGACATCCTAGAGCAAATTGTTGAGTTGTGCCAGCCACGCCTCACACACAGAACCAACAGAGGGGAACCCATCCCAGTGCATACCAAGGTATGTGTAGGCTTAAGAATACTAGCCACAGGTACCTTCCAAAGGCCAACTGGGTATATCATGGGGATCTAACAGGCATCAGCATCCAGGGTACTCCACCAGTTCCTGAATGCCATGTCAGCACATGCCAGTGAGCACATATATTTACTCAACAACCATGATGCGTTGACCAGCAATATGCATGTCTTCCACCAAATAGCAGAATACCCTGAGGTAGTGGGTGCTAGAGACTGCATGCACATACACATCAAAGCACCACCTGGTGAGCAGAGTAGGGTCTACATAAACTGCAAGGGCTTCCCCTCCATCAACTGACAGGTCATGTGTGATGCCCAGGGCATTATACTGAATGTGTCATGACTCCCACATCTGGCATATGACACAGCTGTACCAGAGATTTGCTAGTGGAGACATCCCATATGGCTACCTAGTCGGGGATGCTGATTATGCACTGGAGGCATGGCTGATGACACCCCATAGAAATGCACACACACCCGAACAAGAACTCCATAATTAGGAACATGCACAAATGAGAATCATAATAGAGCATGTGTTTGGGCTACTCAAGTCATGGTTTCGGTGCTTAGACATATCCGGTGAAGCCTTGCAGTACTCTCCAGCTACATGTGCACACATTTTCTTTATATGTGCCATACTACACTACATAATCCTGCGGAAACAGCTGCAGCAGGAACAGCATGGGGCAGGGCCACACAGGCCCCCACCATTGCCAAGGCCAGCACAGGCACAGAGTGACTCAGAGGAGGAACAACCTGAGCCTGCCCATGTAGGCAAAAAGAGGCATGCCAAGTATGCCCAGGCTTTGGCAAAGAGGCAATACTTAGCACATGCACTGACATGGTAGGAACCCAGGGAATGACCCTCTCTCTGACTTGCACAAACATTAAAAGGGATGCCAAACATGACACTACCTGTGCTTTACCATGTACAGGGAGTGTACTATGTGCATCTGACATAGTCATCCCTCCAGCACCATCCTCAGTACTGGCACAGCCACAAGTACCTCACTCTTCCTATCAATTGCTGAATGGAGTAGTATGTTCTGCTAGTTGTAGCTATGGTATGGGTATGAGCATGCAAGGGAATCGAGTGGCTGAATGGGATGGCAGCAGATAGTGGACACCTATATGGGCAGCATGGAATCCATAACAAATACTGGTGTCAACAAAGTAGGCAGTACTAGACAAGGTGAAAAATCCCACTGCAGTACATGTGGTGGCCCAAATGTGTGTCCATAGGACACACACATGCATGTCAGTGAGGTTCACATACCCAACAACAGCCTCAGCCAGGAGGACAGGTGTAGCTGACCATAAAGAAAGGCTGTGCTAAGGCTTCCAATTAATTGCAATGGATAACGGCCCCCCTCCAGATTTACACAAACAGACTACAACAGGTCAGGTAGTTGTATGTTAGTTCTGCAGGGTATGAACTCTGAAACTGAAATGTAGGTCAATAAAGCCTAAGATCTGTACTCTACTCATATGACTCTAGTCTGCATGATAGGTCAGAATAGAAAATGAAATGTAAGCCAACAAATACCTGAAATACCAGTACAGTCATAGCAAATGTTTATTGTGCCTCCCCCCACAATCCTATGTAGAAATGCAGTAACATGTATGAGTGGGGTTAATAACTGTGGAGCACGGATTACCTGAGCTGGTCCAATTTACAGGATAGATTGTTGCATATATACAATATGCAGGGCTCTGTATGTTAGGTTGTTGTGTGTTGTACATTGTGTGGAAGTGGTCAGCATGTAGGCATGGAGGGTTGTCTCCCGGTGGCCTATGGCCAGTACTGTTGATGACAGGAACATGTTCTGACAACTGCAGTGCCAACCACAATGCATCCCAGCAAGACCCAATTCAGCAGTCACCCATACCCATTGTTCAGATGTCAATATCTGTCACCATCTGAAAGATGGACATGCCATGAATGTGGGCCCAAACATAACACAGTACACAGGTGGAAGTACCCTAGACAGAGTACATAAAATGTAACAGTCAACTGCACACACCTTTGGAATTGTACATACAGGTTCACAGCACATTAGTTGTCTGTTTAGTATGGAATACTGATGTAGTCTGGCCAATCAGTGGCAGACCACAAAAGGCACAGTTATGAAGTAAAGAGAGACTGCCTATGTCCCCGCACAAGGCAGCATAAAGAGAATGTCCCAGGTATATCTGTGAGTCAGCTGCAAGAAGCCTCCATATCACACATGCACTCAGCTCACCCCACTATCATCCACAGGTTTATCACAGGTCATATCTCTGCTGTTGGGAATGAGTACAGCATGACCCCCAATTCTGTATGGGAATACCCACAGAATGCAGCATGCTGAACAAGTGTCCTATGCAGGTGTGTCCCTCCCTAGCTGTAAGCAGCACCCTGCCAGCATCCCGACCAATGGATTAATATGGACAGGAACTATTGCTATTTACACCTTGCACACTTACCCTGTCACCACAGGGGAATCCAGTGGCTCGCAGCCTGGGACTGTGTGAGTGACAGAATGCTCTGGCCTGCTCTACAGATGTCCTGCATCACTAACAAATGCCCTACAATCAAAGGCCTGTGCCTCACAATACTGCCAATGTATGTTATCTCATGGGATACCAAATAACATAACACAGTCCACAGAACATAAATGCAAGGCCCTGTCGACAAATTCCAGTAGCATGCCCACCATGTCCTACTATATGAACTGTGGGCCAACCCTTAAATAAAGCTGGGATGAAGAGATAACTATAGAGATACTTTGTAGATATCACTTGCATAATGTTAGGAAGAGGATAGAATAACAGAGTGGGGGGTATAGAAGCATGGACACCATGGACTGTGTGAAGTCTGAAACTCTGATGTGTGCCCATACTACCCCTGCCTGAAAACCCACTAATGGGTAGCTACAAACCCGCTCATAAACCACAATGTGAAGGAGAAGTGACCAGATATATGAGCCCTGCCTCTGGGTAACCTGGGTAGATCTGTACAGCTGAGAGGTATGGCCACAGCAGGATATGGCTATTCTGTTATGTTGATAGATGTACAAGCAGGGGATCGTCAGGCACCACAGTACCAAAGTGCTGGACCATTTACACAGATCCATCAGCAAGTATCTACAGCTACCCCTCCAGAATGGCATGAATGTGCAAGAATATGTAGGCTGCAGACCACAATACTGGACAACATTTCATTCATCTTGTATTTCCCAGGAAATAACTGTAAGCAAATAAGTATATCTGTTGGCAGTTTATGACATAATACATCATAGTGTAAAACAGTACAAGTCTGAATATCTCTGCTAACACCAACCATGTAACACAAGCAGCACAGACAGCAATAGTTACAGTATCCCACTATCTGTCACCCACTGTGACTCCATATTGTCAACCTATCTACAGATATCCTGTAGAAACAGGTTGCTAACTGTAGGTGTAGAACACAAAATCCTGCACTGGAGTACAACCTACCTGGAATGGACTCACACACTCAATACAGAAGGTTATACTGGACATGCTCCTACACTTAGAAAAATGAAGCCTATGCCTGACAACAAAATACAGAAGATCATACTGGGCATGCTCCAACACTTAGAGAAATGAATCTCGTGTCTGACAACAACAGTGGACTATACATATCTGTCAGTCGCAGATGTCTATGCACACACACCACATTGAAAACCATTCATCCTTTGCACACACGTTGGATAGGAATACTCACACATATCCATACCCAACACACTATGATAGGTCAAACATACACACACACACACACACACACACAGAAGTGGGGAAGAGAGAGGCAGACAGTGACAAATTGGCCAATATCACATGATGTGCCAATGTCAATCACTGTAGACATTTGCTTTTGGTAGCCCTCAGCCATATAGTGTCTGTGGTGCTTGTGATAACTATGTAATATGATAGTACAAATCAGTATTCATCTAGCATTTGTATACCCAGTCCTGTCAAATGTAAAGTTGTGTGTGACTGAGTGTTGTGTGTGTGTTTCCAGAGGAATAGTTTATGGCCCATTCACACACACTGTACTTCCAATAGCCCATGTTAGCACTCATGCTGATGTCAGTCACCTTGAAATAACCCGCTGGCCAATTATCAGCCCCATAACCTCCGTGGTGCATGTGATAACTGCATAATGCTATAGTGTAACAAACTAGTTAGGTAGAAGTTCTAATCCTAAATATGGCAACTATGAAACTGTGTGTGTGTGTGTGTGTGTGTGTGTGTGTGTGTGTGTGTGTGTGTGTGTGTGTGTGCGTGTGTGTGTGTGTAGCGATTAATGATTTTGAGGCCATTCACAGGCACTACACCTCCCATTGCCCTACTTTAGCAAGCCTGCTGATGTCAGTCACCTTGAAATACCCCTTTGGAAAAAGGCTAGTCCTATAAGATCAGTGGTGCATGTGATAACTGTGTGATGCTATAGTGTAACATACTACTCAGGTAAGAGTTCTATTTCCAGAAAGGCAACTGTGAAACTATGTGTGTGTGTATGGAGATTAATGATTTTGAGGCCATTCACAGTCACTACACCTCCCACTGCCCTACTTTAGCAAGCCTGCTAATGTCAGTCACCTTGAAATACCTCTTTGGACAAGAGCTAGCCCTATAGGCTCTATGTGATAACTGTGTCATGCTATAGTGTAACATACTAGTGAGGTAGGAGTTCTAATTCTAGACATGGCAACTGTGAAACTCTGTGTGTGTGTGTGTGTGTGTGTGTGTGTGTGTGTGTGTGTGTGTGTGTGTGTGTGTGTGTGTGTGTATGGAGATTAATGATTTTGAGGCCATTCACAGTCACTACACCTCGCATTGCCCTACTTTAGTAAGCCTGCTGATGTCAGTCACCTTGAAATGCCCCTTTGGACAAGGGCTAGCCCTATAAACTCTGCGGTGTGTGCAACAACTGTGCAATACTACAGTGTAACATACTAGTCAGGTAGGAGTTCTATTCCCAGACATAGCAACTGTGAAACTCTGTGTTTGTGTGGGTTGAGATTAATGATTTTGAGGAAATTCACAGTCACTACTCCTCCCATTGCCCTACCTTAGAAAGCCTGCTGATGTCAGTCACCTTGAAATACCCCTTTGGACATGAGCCAGCCCTATAAGCTCCATGGTGTGTGCCATAAATGCAGAACAATGCGGTAGCAGTCACTACACAGGTATGGATTTAAATCTCATCTGTGGTAAGTGTTTGTGTGTGTACATGTGTATGTGTGTACCTCAACGATTTTGGCCCCATTTCCAGTCAGTACACATCTCAGAGCCTGACTTTAGCAGTCCTGCAGATATCCATCTAACAAGTACCTGTTGCCAACCCTAGACCATGTCAGGTCAGTGGTGCATGTGGTAAATGCATAACTGCAATGTTCTGTAAGGATTGTTAAATAGAAGTTTGAACCTCACCCCTGGCAAATGTAAATGTGTGATTAGGGTAAAATTATTTTTGGGATCTGTCACCCACTACATCACCCAATGCCAGTATTTACAAGGGCTGTAGATATTCCTCACCTTAGAAGTACCATGGAGCAACATCCATCCAATAAGCTCAGTGTCACGTGTGATAACTGGGGTACACTGTGGTAGCAATATATAACTAGGTAGGGGTTTGAATCTCAGTACTGGCAATTGTGTGTGTGTGTGTGTGTGTGTGTGTGTGTGTGTGTGTGTGTGTGTGTGTGTGTGTGTCTGTGTGTGTGTATCAACAGTATCCTGTGTGGAGGTTGGTGTGATTGTATAATAACAGGATGCATTGTGGGGCGGGTTTTACTAAATTATTATATTGAGGACCTACTATATATCACAATGTCCACTGTACAAGGACAACAGATGTCAAACACCAGAAAGGCTGGTGTAGACAATCCATAGTCCTACATATGACATTATGGCTTGGTGAACAATATAAGCAACCCTTGTATTACAGAGAGAACACTCTCCACCCATGTCTCATACATAAACACACTTGGCTAGGCAACAACCACTATATTGGTAGTTTCCTGTATATTGCCTCACAGATAGTGGCCACAGTGTGATTGCAGTGGACTGCATGCCTGTTGACCACAACAATGCCACTGACAGAAAGAACTGTGATGTATAACATCTCCTGACTGAGTGTGTGTTAACCAGCAGGTAAAAAGACATGGCACCCTGTTCCATCCTTACACTTAGGCAAATAAATGCTTACAGTGGCCCTTTTGCTATGTTCCCCACTGGACACCTGCAACAATTGTAAAGTCTGCAAATGTAACCCACAAAGGAAATACCATGCCTTATACACATGCTCTGTATGGACAGACACCACTAACTTCACTGAATACCTGCATCATGCCGTCAATGTAGATGCAAGCACAACCTCAGTTCCATAGCCAGGTCTCCCCAAACGAGGTCAGGAATGCTACTTCAAAAGATAACAATCTGTACACAGAACATGCCCCAGAGACCTCAAGTACACTTCCACATGTCAAAGAACATACGTGTGGGACATGTGCACAACCCAGACACTGTTTATGTTATGGAATATAGATCACATACATGGGAAGCAGTGCACATCAATGGCCACCCACAATAGTAACCTAGATGAGTGGATAGTGAATACAATACCCACCTGTGGAGACCACTCCAGGGACTTCACCCATGAGCCACACTTGGGACCATTGTCATGTGGCCTGATGCCAAGGTACTCTCTTTGCCTAGCTTTGTACATCCATCAGGCCCATTCACCTACTACACAACTGCGAAGGAATGAACCTATTCATCTCACTACTGGCAAATGTGTGTGTATGTGTGTGTGTGTGTGTGTGTGTGTGTGTGTGTGTGTGTGTGTGTGTGTGTGTGTGTGTCTGTGTGTGTGGAGATTAATGATGTTGAAGCCATTCACATTCACTACACCTCCCACTGGCCTACTTTAGTATTCCTCCTGATGTCATCCACCTTGACAAAATCCTTTGGCCATGTATCAGCCAAATAAGCTCTGTGGCACTTGTGATAACTGTGTAATACTGTAGTGTAGCAAACTAGTTAGGTAGGGGTTCTAATCTTGATCCTGCCAACTGTGATGATGTGTGTGTGTGTGTGTCTCCATTTACAATTGCTTTTGTGGACATTCATGTGTACTACACTTCCCTTCTCCCTTCTTTAGCACTGTTGCTGATGTCACTCACCTTCAAAGATACCTTTGGACAACTCTCCAACATGTAAACTCTGTGGCACATGCAATAACTGCATAACACTGTAATGGCAATACATAGTCAGGTAGGGGTTTGAAACTCAGTACTGGTAAGTGTGTGCTTGTGTGTGTATCATCAGTATCCTGTGTGGGTATTGGGGTGAGTTTATACTGACAGGATCCATTGCAGTGTGGGTTTTGCTACCTCATTATATTGAGGACCTTTATGTCCCATTGTCCTCATTACAAGGCCAACAGTTTGCAAACACTGTAGAGGTTGTTGTAGACAATCCTCAGCCATAAATGTGTACAGCCATGTGCAACTACTATGTGACAGTATGGATTAGTAAACAATATAGGCAACTGTTATAACACCCAGATACCACTCTCCACCCACGGATCATACACAAACGCGCTTGGCTCTTACTCTCTTAAACCCTTCCTTTCTTACTTTGTCTCTGTCTCTGTCTGTCTGTCTGTCTCTCTCTCTCTCTCTCTCTCTCTCTCTCTCTCTCTGGTGGATGTGGAAAAGTACATCTGTTTTGCATAGGCAGCACCTTGAGTTTTGTAAGGAATGCTCATGATCAGCTAATGGCCTGTGCATGAAATGCAGTCCATCACTTGTTCATTGCATGTGGAACAGCTGTGGTATCATTCCTATAGCAAATTGCATGGAAATACACACTTATAACTAAGCATTTCATGTGGGTGTTGGAAATTTTCCTTCACTGTGAGCAAGACTTCATGTGGGTGTTTGACATACAGCATCACAGAGGGTAGTTGGAAATACCTCTTATAAGACAGGCCAACAACCAGGAGGGGGATGTTCCAGACATGGGCCACAATGTAAGTATTGCTGTTCTACATTTGAAGTAATGTTGTTTTAGCAGTGTTTGTGTGGATATTACTTTTCTACATGATGTAAAGTCTGGCATGACAGTGTTATGTGGTTGAGGAAACTCTTACCTGTAGGGCTATCTGCAAATTGTCCAGAGTATGGAGTTTTACATGTGTTGTGTTACTCACACATTTCCTATCTGTAGATATGCAGTAGCATACTCTGATGATTTCAGTCAGTACATGGTGACATCCATGTGAGTTACTGACTTCATATCCCTCAGAAGGGATATGTCACAACAAACCCTGTTACACCAGGAAATTTCTCAGATTATCACAGCAATATGTCAATATTGGCACGGTGTTTGTGCCTCTGTCCCCCAAGTCTGTCACCCTTTGTCCATATGTCATGCAGTAAAAGGTGCATATGTACAGTATATCATTATTTACTGACATCATACCTGAAAAGCCAGTGAGATATCAGACTGCTAGACATGTTATGTATAGTAGGCCTCATATTTGAGGACAAAACCTGGACATTCTGTTGTAGTGTTTACAGTAGTGAGGTCTGTGTACTTATGGTGATTGTTGCCAGAGTATGTATTGTGAATATGTTACTTGGCCTGTGTACAGACTGTGGTAGATGTTATTGTTCTTGGTCCTGTTCTATCTGATGTTGCATGCTGCTCCAGTTTATGGTACCCTATCAGGGTACATGTTTGTAGGGCCAAACTTACACATGTCCCATACCACCATCAGGCATCAGACTACACTGTGTATTGGCCCAGTATATGTAGGGTTACTGTGTGAGTGACTCATATGAGGGTGGTGTTGTTCACACAGTACATATACTGTAATATTACTTAGGCTTACCATAATGTGACTGTGTTCAGATTGGTTGTGGGTATGGACTTTCACACTGGTGTCTGTTACTCCATGCTGTTACATGCCTGTAGTGCCTGGTATTTTTGCAAGTCATATTCCCTCATAGGAAACTTGGGTAAGTGTTGTAGCAGTCTGCCTATAGTTTGCACAGTGCTTTGTGCCATGCATAGCAACTCAGTGTATTTACCTAGTGTGATGTTATCTCCAGATATTTGTCAGATGAACTGTTGCCTGGCTACCATAACTGTTGAGTATGTTTGAAAAAGCAGTGGGACGGTGTCAAGATGTATGTCATTAAGTAGTGTGAAGTATGTGGGCTTGACACCTCTGCTCCTCTGGTTAATATGTGTTAGGACAGACAGGAGTGTGTAAATGCATCAACCATGTCAGCTTATCTATTCCAGTATTTTTGTGATATCCCATTTACATGGCTGTAAACATCCACTTCATCAGGCTTGGTCCACACCACACATCTTGAACTAAGGAGTTCTGTGTATACCTCTGCTCTGATCAGACTGTGTCAGACTGTCCATGATTATTGGTCATATCTCTGCTGTATTCCACAGGATCATTACTGTGATTTGTGTGGTACTTCACTATGATAATCTTATGATGTCTATCAGTAACTGATGGTGTACATGTCAGTATCAGAAGTCACTTCCCACACAACATGTCTGTTAACACAACCCCTGTTACTGTAGCAACATTCCACATTTATACCTGCAATACTTACATGACATTCCCTTGCACTAAGAGGATGTGACTACTGGTGCTGAGGTATGACTGTAACGTGATGTGTATATGTGGTTTACTATCACAATGCCGACGTGCACTTGTACGGCTATGAAGTATTCGAACAACAGATGTTCGAATACTTCATATTTCGGCAGGTGATGTGAGTGAACGTTACCATTGCGAATGGACTGTGCATTCGCAATTCTAACGTTTGCTCATGTCAGGGGATCGCGGCACAGTGCGGTTAGGGAAATACATCCCTTTCCTCACTGTAGTGCGATCTTGGAGTTGGAATATTAAGGTAGGGGGGTGTGGGGTGCAGGGGGGCTTGCCCCCCTGCATAACTGTGAGTTTAGGTTAGGTAGGTAGGTAGTTACGGGACGGGTTGGAGTGCTGTGTATTGCCGTAAATGTCGGGAGCGACATTTTCGACAATACACAGCTGTTTTCGACTTTAGGTTGATTCGGAAATGTTCATTTCCGATGTATAAATTCGAAAATGGAGACACATTTTTTCTGATTTTCAAATTTATGATAGTAAACCGTATATGTATGTATCACTAACAAGTCCTACACAATTGTAGAAGTCAAAGCAGTTGTTCAATACTATTCAGTATTTGTACTGACAGATATATTAGAAAAAACAACAACCATCTTCACAGCTTTGATTGCTTAGTGGTTAACTGCTGTGCCTATAGTGTACAGGGTCCTGGGTTCAAGACCTGCAGGGGCTGTTTATTTTGTTGCTATGCAGAACAAGGACTGTTGGATACAGAGTAGTTAAGGCAGTTTTGTGCAGCTTTAAGCAGGTTTGCGTGGGTTTGTCTGACAGTAAGCGCTGCTAATTTATGGTAAAATGAATAGACCTTTACACCGTGTAGGCTTCACTTATCAGTGTGCAAATCTGCTTAGCATTTATATTTAAGCAATGCTTACACCTGCTAAGCATGGCTCAGCCCTGGTAACTAGTGATCACATTCCAGATGAAATAGGACGGTAATGACATCTTTAATAAGTATATTCAATTCCATGTACATAATATGCTTCTATGTGCTGTCATCACAGTAGCAAGGGGTGTGACTATACTGTCTGGGACACCTGAGTATATATGGCTAGTACAAAAATCGTTTCCTTTTGTATGTGTTAAATACATGGGTAGTATACCAGGTTATATGCAGTCACACTTGCATGTATTGTATCATCACGTTACTACTGTTAACAGTGCTTTCCTAAGTAAGAGTAGATTGCAGATGGTAGTACTGAAACCATACACCCCTGCACGCAAAGCTGGACTCTGAGTACTGAAATGTGAACTCTTTACAGTGGGGATCGAACCGGGAATGGCTGCTCACAAAGCATATGCTCTAACCACTACACTATTGCAATACTGTTTATGTTGGCTGTCTCTTGCTATTTAACTTATTGCACTGTTTAAGCTGGACTAAGCATAGCTAAGCAATGGGTACACCTGTGCAGCTGAGCTTAAATTTTATCACATTTATAAAAAAAAAGTTTTGTTGTGTTATTTTTGCTATACCCTTCAGAATATCCCTGCTAATGCTAAACCATGTACTTTTATCAGGTTTCTGCTTCATGATGGGCATAACTCTCAACCTCTTGGAGCAAAAACTCTGGACAAACCCTACAATGATGTGGAGACAAATAGGGACAGATTTTAAATATTGCTCTTGCAAACTTTTAGACAGTTAATATACTGATAGATCTCTTGCATTAGCATGGATTTTCTGAAGGATGTGGAGTATTTTAAACTCAAATGTTTGTCATTATTTAATTACTTCACTCCTCAGCTATTTTTCAGAAAGGTACAGATTTTAGGAGGAGCACTCCAAAAATATGAAACAAACATCTGGACATTCTGCAAAAATCTGTACAGTTGAGAGGTATGCTCCTGATGTGTTGGGGTGTTATGAGCATTCTCACTCATTTTAATTGCTGAAAGGCAATTCTAAAGTGCAGGGGCATATGTATTGTGAGAGCTCTGCTCTCAGACACACCCCCTGCACTCATACATGGCTCTGTGTAAGTTTAACAGCACAAGCAGCGCGCCTTCATAAATATACAAGGCATGCTGCCGTGCTGTATAGGAGCAATCCCTGCCATGCAGGAATAACTTATTCCTGCATGGCTGCTTTCTGAATCCCAGGGACTGTGTTTACTGTGATTTATAAAATTTGGTTTAAGACCTAGAACCTAAAGAATACTACCACTATAAAAAAAAGTTTGTGCTGAAAAGTTTGCCATTTATACTTCTTTAATAACCTTTATGGTTCCAGAGATATGAACATTTGTTTGAAATGTGAAGACATCGTTTGACTCTGTGAAAAAGTGTAGGCTCCGCCCATTGGAAATTACAGTGCGAACTTCCTAAGCTCCACTGAAGCAAATTAGTTAAACACAAGCCAAGCTTTGTCTTAGTACAGTGAGGGAAAGCAGAAGTTATCCCTCTGCACAAGAAGAGACCATCAACAGACCCAGGAAACTACTGACCAATAAGTCTGACTAGCCTCATATGCAAAGTTATGAAAAGGATAATCATGGAGGTGATTAACAATGACTAAGGAAATCTCCAGGCTCTAAATCTGACCCAGTTCTGCTTCATCAAGGGCAGGTCTTGCCTGCTCAGTCTGGTGGACTTCTTTGAGAAGGTCACGAAAGTCATGTATGAGGGTAAGTCAGTGCATATCACCTACCTTGACCTGGCCAAGGAATTTGACATAATATTCCACTCATACATTATAGATAAACTCACAAAACTGGGCATAAACCTTTACGTCATCAGATGCATAGCCAAATGGCTCATGGATAGGGCATATGTTATTAGAATGGGGGAATCCACAAGCAGCAAGAGGCCAGTCACCAGTGTAGTACCAGAAGGCTCAGTGCTGGGCACCCTCCTGTTTGGGATATACTTCTCAGGTGTCAAGGCAAATACAGATGGCCTTTGGCTTATTAAGTTTGCTGATGACTGCAAGTTGGGGGCAATCATTGACTCGCCAAACGATGTTGATATCCTATATAATGGACTGATGCAGACTTAAGATTGGTGCCAGATCCATGGCTCAAACAAATGTGAAGAAGTGCATAATAATATCCTTTGGGATATCAAATACCCCTTCAGATTACAACATTGATAGTACTGCCATAAGAGTGGAACCAATGGCGAGAGATCTGGGTACTCAGATAGATAATAATTTGAACTTTAACCACCATGTGTCCTTGGTGGTTAGGAAATTCTTCTATGTGGCTCAGCTTATATGTAAGGGCAAGGCATCCAGTGCTAAGGATGTCATAGTACCACTGAATTCCACATTTATCAGACCAATAATCGAGTATAATGCATCCTTTCAAATGTACCTCACCAGGCACCTGCAACAGTTGGAGCATCCTCAGAGGTTTTGCATAAAAAAAATACAGGATATAACCATTTCATATGCAAACTGATTAAAAGCCCTACCACTGTATTCAGTTTCCTACTAGTTACTGAGGGGTGATCTATGCCTGACATACAAGGCAGTCTCTGACCCAGCCCTGATGAGAATGTTGCATATTCACAAAGCTAACTACATCAAGGTTACCATCTCTGAGAATCTAAACCTGATCTCTGACATGAATAAATCATCCTGGGGAGACAGAAATGTGTTCCAGAGATTGCCCCTCCTCTAGAAAAGGCTTCCTAGTCACATGAACCAGAGCCCTTCCCTGATGATCTTCATGCTCGGTCTGGACCAATGGATGGGAAACTGTAAATTCAATACTGGGGTTGTGCCCATGTGCCTTACGGACAAAGGGATTCTGTAAAAATTGTCAATACCCTGTTGGCTGAGCCTTGTTATTTTTCCTCTAGGGATAGAAAATTGGATATAATCTGGGTAAGACTGGCTAGGCTTGTAAGGGCTCTTTAGCCATTAGCCTAGTAATATCCTATGAACCTATGTGTGCTTGCATGCATGCATGTATGTGTGTGTGTGTGTGTGTGTGTGTGTGTGTGTGTGTGTGTGTGTGTGTGTGTGTGTGTGCATATGTGCATGCGTGCAAGTGCGCGTGCATGTGTTTGTGTGTGTGTGTTTGTGTGTATGTGTGTGTGTGTGTATGTGTGTGCGTGCATGTGTGTGTGTGTGTGTGTGTGTGTGTGTGTGTGTGTGTGTGTGTGTGTCTGAATACACTTACTTGTAGGGCCTGTGTAACTACATTGCATAAGCTGGCAAGGGGAGAAACAGTGCAGTTACCTTTATCTGTGCAGTGTTCAGTTCAGAGACATGATAGTAAACCACTAATTAGATTTTTTCCATGGGACTTTAATATGTATCTGAATCACATTTTAGTACTATTACACTATTATGCTATTGAGCTGATGGCAATATGCGTTCTAATTATCCACCCATATAGCTCTCAGGAAATGAGTTCCTGAGCTGTTGACTAAAAGCAAAGCCATATTATTCCTGTGTGGGTAAATACTTATAGAGTATATTATTTCCCCATAAGGCTTAACTGAGATCCCTAAGATAGCTTTGTTTTCCTTTGCAAATATTTATAATCTGCAAAAGACCTACATTTCCTTCCAGACTGTTTGCCAGGTAAGACTGTAATAAAAAATTTGTTTAGTTAAAAACAGTCGAAGTAGGATGCTAAATTTCAAAAAGTGCAGATCAACCCTTGAGTTCCCTCTTCCTGAGTGAATTCCAACACTAAATCTGGAATATTCAGAAACTATTTTAAGGCTAACCTCCATCTATTAGGTGAGAATTTGGCAAAATGTCATGCTCCCATAAACTCTAAGAACACTTCTGCCTATGCAGAACTGTTCACAGAAACCCTGTGCAAGCATGTTAATAGCTGGATAGAGGCAGCTGATGTACCCACCAGGAAGAAGTACAGAACTAACTCAAAAAATAAGCTACCCTGGTGAAATCACAAAATTAATTGGCTGTATATCTAGTTGAAGAAAATCATGGCAAAAATTAGAAGGTGCAGCACCTAACAGAATACAAGCACTCTTATCAAACTAAACAAACAACTCAGAGGACAAAAAAAGTCTACCAAAGCCAAATTTGAGGAAAGTTTGACCTCCCAGTCCAAGGACAACCACAAAGCATTCTTTAGCTATGTCTGCAACCTCAAAGGCAATATACAATTGTGTTCAGAGCTCATTGTAAATGGAGCCACCTATACTGAGCCAGAAGATATAGCAAACCTCTTGGCTAATAAATTCAGCTCCAACTTTACCCCTCTCTCCCCTCAACCTTCCCTCAGGAAATATCATCAAATATAACTCCCCCTACTATCACTAGGGAACAGGTCTTTAATGCTCTCTCTAAGACCAAGAACACTGCATCAATGGGCACAGACAATATCCCAGGATGCCTTCTAAATAGCATGAAACATGACCTATCAGGGCCTCTGGAGTTACTATTTAACTGTAGTCTCCAAACAGGCTTCGTGCCTCATGATTGGAAAAAGGCAACAATCAACCCTCTGCACAAAGGTGGGCCATCTACAAACCCTGTAAACTACAGACCCATAAGTCTCACTAGTCTTATATGTAAAGCCATGGAAAGAATTATCATTAAGATGATCAATAGAGATATAGTAAACTTGCAGACACTGGACCCAACCCAGTTTGGCTTCGTTAAGGGCAGATCATGCCTACTCAACCTGGTGGACGTCTTCGAGAAGGTCACCAAAGCAACAGATGAGGGCAAAGTCATTCACACTGCCTACCTTGACCTGGCCAAGGCATTTGACACAATACCCCACTCGGTATTGTTGACAATCTCAAGAGTTTAAGGTACAAACCTGTATGTCATACAGTGGATAGCAAACTGTCTCACAGACAGGACCCAGGAAGTTAGAATTGGGGAGTCCACCTCTACAAGGAGTCCAGTCACAAGTGGAGTCCCTCAGGGATCAGTCTTTGGACTGCTCATTTTTGGCATTTACTTCTCAGAAGTCAAGGCCAATGTCAGTGGACTCTGGCTGAATAAACTTGCACATGATTGCAAATTAGGAGCTGTTATTGAATCTCACACTGACACAAATGTTCTCCAGGAGGGGCTGAAACAGACAAATAACTAATGTCAGTGCCATGGACTAAAAACTAAAAGCCAAGAAATGCATAATAGTTTCCTTTGTGAAGTCATTCATCTCTGGTGGCTATCATATTGACAACACACCCCTTACAGTTGACCCAGTAATCAGGGACTTAAGGACATACATAGATAGTAATCTAGCCTTTGATCATCATGTGTCTAAAGTGGTGAGAAAATCATTCTATGTTGCACAACTTATAAACAAAGGTATGGCATCTATGTCCAAGGAAGTCATTGTTCCACTGTATTCGGCATTCATCAGACCTATCATTGAGTACAATGCCCCCTTTGGTAAGTACCTAACCTGGTATATCCAACAACTGGAACATCCACGGAACATCACTAAAAGAATACAGGCTGTAAATAATATGTCCTATGCAGACCACCACAAGGCCCTACCGCTGTATTCTTTCTCCTACAGGCTTTTGATGGGAGATCTATGCCTGGCATACAGGGCATTTTCAGATCCCATTCTGATGGACCTCCTGCATATCCACAAAACAAACAACACCAGAATTGCCCATTCGAAAGACTTAAACCTTGCCTGTGATACAAATAGGACCTGCTGGAGAGATAGCTATGTATCCCTGAGACTACCCTGTTTATGGAATAGGCTGCCCATCCATGTGAAGCAGAGTTCCTCCCTAACCCAATTCAAGTGCAACTTGGACAACTGGATGGGAAACTGGAAATTTGTCCCCATGTTTGCCACCTATGTCTCTAACAGACAGAGGTAACCTGTAAGTGGTTCAACTGCCAGGTTCATATCAAGGGTATCAGAACTTGTCAGAGATTTGGGATGCATGGCTAGGCTTAAAAAGGCCCTTGTGGTCATTTGCTTAATAAACACCTATGAACCTATATTCAGGCACCTGAACTGCTGAAATCACCTGGCCAAAACAACCCTCATAGCAACAGTTAATCTCTCCAAGTTGTTGAAAACCCTAGACAAACAGAGTAAATTCCAAGTGCTCTAGTATCATATTCAGGCACCTGAACATCTGAAATTACCTGGCCGATAAAGCCCTCCTAGCAACAGTTAACCTCTTCAAGTTGTATGTTCACCCTAAGTTACACTGTAGCAGTTATTAACTACAAATCAAGTGTCCTGTTATCACAGACCTCTGCTGACTGCACTAATTTCCCTCTATTTCTTGCTCCAGCTTCCACACTCTCCCCTTCTTTCCAGCTCTTAACATCCCACTGCAACTTCAGGCCACCTATGTCTCAAACTGCCAAACTTCACAGGCTTCCCTGTACCTATGTCCTATCTCTTCACTTGCTCCATCAATCTTCCCCTCTGTAAACCTTCAGAATTCTCTCATCTGGTATTGCTATCATACTTATTTATAGTCAGTATACTTACCCTTCTGGGCTTCACTGATTGTTTTTCTTGCACAGTGAAGAGATGTGGCCCAGATCCTCTTTCCTTCTTTATATTCTTGCCATTTTTTCACTCTGTTGTCATTCGTACCACTCATTTTACTTTCGTGTTCTACCTCCTACAATGCCTTGCAGCAGTTAAACCTTACCCTCTGGCAGTCATGCCTTCTCTCTGTTCCTGGCTCCCCTCCCAGAACACAGTTGTCAGGTGATGCACTGCGGCATCAGACACTAAACTGTAATTGTACTTTGCAGTTATGTTTCTCTTAAGACTCACTGAATGTGCTTTTTGTTTATTTACTAATTCTGCTCTTATAAATGCATTAATATTATACAAGCGGACCTGTATAGAGTGGTACGAAACTGGAATTTGCTGCTCTGATTTGTTTGTTTACTGGCATTGGTCGATAGGTCTCTAGACATCACATTCACAACTGGGAAATCTGTGCCAGTTAAATCACTATGTGTTTGGCTGCATGAATGCATCATTGTTATGCAAGATGACCTGGTTAGAGTTGTAACAAACTTGAATTTGCTGCTCTACCTTGTGTGTCTATTAGCGTAGGTCCAACAGGACTCTAGACATCAATTTACAACTGGGGCATCTGTGCCTATAACCTCAATGGGTTAGGCCGCATGAGCGCTTTCCATGTATTTGTATCCCCAGCTTACTTTTGTGTAACCTCACTGGGTTTTCTGCAACTTTAATTGGGTTTGGCCACATGAGTGCTTTCCATGTATTTGTAGCCCCAGCTTACTTTTGTATCTGGCTCCATTACTGCTTACCACCTTTTAAAGTCCTTATTCACATTGGATCTCCAGGTTGTGTTATGACTCAGGAATTACTGACTGCTAGGGTTCACATGTGAATTTTAAAGACTCAGACCCATGCAATTCTTAACATTTCCATTTAACAGGAGAACTGTAACAGCTAGCTGGGATGGGGCAGCTCTGCCCTTGGCTTTTCACTGCATTAATTGCTTGGAAGCTTGCCATGCCTGCCAAGCTCATTTCTGTCCGTACGCCAAACACATTAAGTCTATGGCATTTATTTTCTAACATTATTGTTATACTCAGTGGCTACACCTAGCTCTTAACCATATGCTTTGTCCCCAGTTTATATTTCCAGCATATTTCCTTGTGAAATGGGTGGGGAGTTAGTAACTTTGCATAGTTCTGCTATTATACCCTATGAAACCGCCACGTTGGGATAACTTTTTGGTGTTTGAATAGTTAAACCACTGTACTGGCGCTAGGGTTTGAATCTAAAAGCCACTGAACATGTCATTCAGGCTCCTCAGTGCTACCTGTAACCCTTATCATCAGTTAAGCTGCAGCTCCTTGAGTTTTATTAACCAAGGTCGCTGCTCTTTAGGACTGTATTATCACATTTGAACTGCTGATACAATTTTTAATATATACAAACTGCTGTCAAGCCTTCTTTTTAATGGAACTAGTTTTGAGTTCTTGTACTTTGCTTGCACTGTGTTAAATAATATGTGCCCTACTTTGCTCTAGCGGAATTTACTGCTGTTTAGCCTTAACACCTTCTTCTAACCCTACTAACAGTCCTAAGGGCCTTCCTCCTCCAAATTTGCCATTCTCATTCCTTCTCTGCACTTGCTTCACTACCTGCCTTTGCTGCAGATTTTATAACCCATAGGACTATCTAATCTCTACATACTTGTTGTTTCCAAGCTCACATTCTCCACTCGCCCCTTTCTGCCTTTCCTCAACATCTAAATCATGATCTACCTGCATTTTGTAACTATGTCTCTCCTCTCCACTTTTTATTTTTATTTTAAGGTGAAACCCCTGGTGAAACAGAGTGAGTTACAAGTGCTCTAGTATCATATTCAGGCACCTGAACATCTGAAATCACCTGACTGAAACAGCCCTCCCTGCAACAGTTAACCTCTCCAAGTTGTATGTTCACCCTAAGTTACTCTGTAGCAGTTATTAACTACAAATCAAGTGTCCTGTTCATCACAGACCTCTGCTGACTGCACTAATTTCCCTCTATTCCTTGTGCCAGCTTGCAAATTATCTCCTTCTCCCCCTCTTCCTTGCTCTTCATAACATCCCTCTGCAACTTTAGGCCACATATATCTCAAACTGCCAAACTTCTCTTCACTTGTTCCATCAATCTTCCCCCCTGTAATCCTTCAGATTTCTCTCATCTGGCCTTGTTATGATATTTATTTACAGTCACTATACTTACCCCTCTGGTCTTCATTGATTATTTTTCTTGCACAGTGAAGAGTTGTGGCCTAGCCTGCTCTATTCACCCTATGTAAGATCAGGCTCCCTCTGCTCCTTTACCCCACTCCCATTCCCACACACCCTTGCATCTATTTCCTTTATAGTTAAGCAGATTTTACCACACTCCCTCTTCACTCCCTCAACCACTAACATCAACCAATCAGACTGTACCCCTCCTACCATGGCCCCTCCCTCCATCTTTCACACTCTATCTTATACCTCCCATCCACAATCTCTGGTTGTATCCCCCCTCCACATAATAATGTCTCTCATCTTCCTCTAGTCACTCATATCCACCCTCCACTTCTTATTCTTAGCCATCACCATGTTCCTCCTTCACCTCTTATCATTTCTTGTTCTCATCCTATCCTACCTCACTACTTATTACACTCAAAATTCCTCCCACCTGCCCTACATCCTCCTGCTTAACAAGTAGCATTACCTACTACTCCTCTCACATATCACCCACCGTCTTCTCCTATATGGAACACAGTCTCCCCAAAATCACACTCCTTCCAAAAAACATTCCACATCTTAAAAACAAACTAAAATTTCTCACTACTCACCCCACTATATCACTCTTAATCCACCCCTGTAACACCCTTCAACTCTCTGGTGACATTTGCCCTAACCTAGCGCCCCACAACGATTCTTATACTCCCACCAACTCTACTCATACACTCCAGAAAGTACTAATCCCAAATCTCAAACATCTTTCCTTTTACTCCATCCACATCATACTTAAAAAGACAACTGAATTCCACTCATGGATATCTCAATACTCCCATAACATAATCTCTGTCACTGAAACATGGCTAAAACCACATAACACAGACGATGAATTTCTCCCCCCAGCTACAACATCTTACGCCTCAATAGAACACATAAAAAAGGTGGAGGTGTAGCCATTATGCACTCTGGCCTCCTAACCTTTCCCCCCTAATCAACCCCCCCCCTCTTTTCACCCAGCTGTACTCATGATTGCTAATTGTAAGCTCAATAACCACAAAAATCTAACTATAGCTGTTATCTATATACTACCTGGAAATACATACCCCTAATAGAACAGATCCTTTACTGGATGGCTGACACTATACTTAATGAAACTATCATACTAAGTGATGTTAATTTTAATTGGCTTTCCCTCAACTCTGACACCTATTTGTGCATACTCAGCTTATCTCTTCTCCCACTTTTCTTCAGAAACCCACAAACTCCAGTTCAATCCTAGACTGGATTCTTGTCTCCCATCCTAACCTCTATTATCACCCTGAATCCCTGCCTGACACTATTAGTGATAACTCTCCAACACGTGTCCAAAGATACTACCCCCACCTTGCCAGACCCCATAATTTTAAAGAATGCCATAAGTTAAGCAAATTCAGCCCTGAGACTTTCAATATCTATCTCTCTGCTATCGACTGGTCCTTCCTCTCTGACCTCCATCATGATGATGTCATTCACCAATTCAACTCCATCTTCTTAAACATCCTTAATTCTCTAGCACCTCCCAGAACTATCAGAGTCAAATTGCGCTGCTCATCCTGGCTCACCAAATTAACCCGGTCTATCATTCAAAACAGATTCTGACTGGAAACTCTGGATAAAAAAACAAATCTCTTGCACACTGCCAGATATATACAGAACTCCATAACCTGGTCAAAAAACACATAAACATTGATAAAAAAAGTCTACCACACACCGCTAACCACACAACCAAGAAATCCCCAAAAATTCTGGAATACAGTCAACCAAATTCTCCACCCCAGAAACCTATCTACACCTAACCCCTGCCCCAAGAAACTGTTTCTATCTTCAATACCTACTTTATCAATACCATATGCAAACTTATGCCTATTTCCAACCCGACTAATCCCTCACCTCCCACCACACACCTACTACAAAATTCCCCATTCTCGCTAAGTCCCATGTCCACTAGATACATTAAAAAGCTTCTACTCAAAGTTAAACCATGTTCCCATCAGCTGGCAACCTACCTCCACTCTTCCTAAATATGACTGTGAACTCAACAGCATACCCAGTCTCCATCCGCATTAACCGATCAATCCACAAATCCACTGTCCCAACTTTCTGGAAGAAATTCCACACCATATCTATCGACAAAGATGGAAACTCTGTAGAACTCTCTAATTTCTGCTCAATTGCCATACTCTCTCCACTCTCTAAAATTCTTAAGCAATGTGTCCATAAACAAATCCTGTCTTATCTCATGCTAGAAAACCTCTTCACAACTACCCAGTATGGTTTCCACCCCCACCATAGCACCACTACCACTTTCATCTCCTTTACTAACTCCATCTCCCTACCCAGAGAGAATAATAAACTAGTGTCTTTCCTCTTCTTAGACTTCTCCAATGCTTTTGACACTGCCTCCTACTCCATCCTCCTTTCCAAACTAACACAACTAAACCTCTGCCCTGCAACTGTTTCCTGGTTTACCAGCTATCTCTCTAACAGACAGCAATCCATAAAATGTCTCTCAGCCCTAGCTCCCTTTCTCACCATACAAATGGGCATCCCACAAGGTTCTATTCTAGGCCCCCTTCTTTTTAACATTTTTACTAATCAAGTCCACACATCCCGCTTTCAGTCATCCATCATACAGTATGCAGATGCCTCCACTATCATCAGCATTGGCAACAACACCTCTGACCTGCTTACCCTTACTCAAACCTCCTTTAACCTCACTGAAATTTGGCTTACTGACAACTAACACATCCTTAA
Organism: Protopterus annectens; assembly: GCF_019279795.1. Lineage (NCBI taxonomy): Eukaryota > Metazoa > Chordata > Ceratodontiformes > Protopteridae > Protopterus > Protopterus annectens. The sequence goes on along the minus strand of NC_056750.1, from coordinate 183,487,187 downwards.
CCCTAAAAATACAAAACCCCTCCTAGTTCTACCCACATATCTCTACCATCTTAAATTCTCTTTCACCATCTCTTCCCTTAACAATACTATAATCTCAAGTGAAAAAAATCCACCAAAAGCTCAGCCTACTTTATAGAAACCATAGGTTCCGCACCTCTAACTCCAGAATCTTAATTGTCCAGGCTTATCTCCTTCCTAACCTCCTGTACTGCCCTAACTTACAGTCCTCTCTACTTTCCCAACTTGATACCACATATAACAAAATAGCCAGATTTGCAGCTAACACTCCACCAAAATCATATCACTGTCTTGCTCTCCAAAATCTTAGTTTGTTAGAATTTCCTAACTAACTTATATATTTTCAACGCCTCATTATTCACACTATCCTAAATAAGCCTTCATTGTGCCAAAGCATATCCTTTCTTGTCTACCACTATAACCCACCACTCTCCCTCAGAATCTCAGACCAATGCCTCTTACACATTCATGTTGTTGTTTGTCTTTCAGCTTTTTCCCGGTTAGGGGTCGCCACAGCGGAACTCCGGTATGCTAATGATTGGCAGTAGATTTTTACGAACGCTGAGGTGCCAGCTCGACGTTCAACCTTTAAAGAAGGAACGCCCATTTACACATGTCTTTCGAACGCCCACCCAACCATGGGGAGGACATACAGACTCCACACAGAAGGCACTCCCCGCACTCCAGCCAAGAATCGAACGGGAGAACCTTTTGCTGTGAGGCAACAACGCTAAACCTAAAAAAATCACTAGAACAAAACCTATATTGCTATCTTCCTGCCCTTTCATGGAATAAGTGTCACATGACCCTTAGAAATATCACCCATGCACATTAATTCAAGACAGCTTTCAGAACTTACCTACATAACAGCAGGAGATGTCACTGTAAACATCCCACCTAAAATTCTTCCCCTCTCTCTTTCCCACTTTCAGTCCCTCCCCTCCCTCTTTTTGTCCCTTTTGCTTCCTCCTCCCTCACACTGCTACTAACTATTGCTAATTATTCTAACTTACTCTTCTAAATTACTACTCCCCGTAATCTTATACTAATCTTCCATTTCACTCCTCCACCTTTCGCTACTATTTCCCCTCTTACTACTACTTGACAAACTAACTTCTAAGTCTTTCATGCTAGACCACCAATAACAATTTCTTCTACATCTTTGCTACCTTGCTCTGACCAAATGCTCCTCAATACCTACTTCCAACTTGTAATCCCATTTTCACTGACATCCCTTCTTGCAAAACAAATGGTCATCGATTAACCGTTTTTGTATATACATTTTATTGTATCTGTACAGCAGATAGTACAGTAGGTAGATAACATTCCGGATTGACACTGCTCCAGAAAATTGTGTTATTAGGCGCTCACTTTAATGGAAGAGTAGAGTCACCCCCCCTCCCCAACTGTAGAGTGAAATGTTAGGCAGATTTACTAACATTTCTTGAGTGAAGTATGGCAAGAAATGGACCAGTTTTCCAGTGTATTGGATTACCAAATGGGTTACTGATTTACCCGAGTAATGCATTGTTCCTGCATCACACTGGGCTGCACAGTCAGGCACAGTTACTAACACTGTTTCAGTAGTACATTAATGCAGAGTTCCTACATTTGATTATACTGTACTAAAAGCCAGGGTTAAAAAGCATAGTTATCGCAGAGCTACTGATGAAACTACAATAGATAATTTGAGGGGACCCATGCATGGGATAAAACATTTTGGAGATAAATCTGCCCATTAGTAGTACAAGAGGCAGTCCAATGACTATATTAAATACCTAGTCAAGTCCCCAAATGATGTGGACATCCTACAGAAGGGCCTCACTGAGAGAGATGTCTGGTGTCAGAGCCATGGCCTCAAGCTCAATGCCAAAAAGTGCAGTGTCATCCCTTTTGGTAAAAACTCTGTACCCATGAACTAACACATAGGCAGCAATCTACTTAACACTGAATGTGTGATAAAAGACCTTGGGACTCAGGTGGACAGTAGTCTCTCCTTTGATAGTCACATCGCTACAGTCGTCAGGAAGTCCTTCTATGTGGTACACCTCATCATAAAAGGGTTCTCATCCAGGAAAAAAGAGGTCATTGTTCCGCTCTACTTGTCACTCATTAGTCCCATTATAGAGTACAACGCCCCTTTTGGAATGTACCTCACAAGACATCTGCAGCAGCTGGAAAGGCCAAAGAAGTATCTCACAAAGAGGATTACTGGCCTCAAACAAATGCCCTACACTGACCGCCTCAAAAAACTCCAGCTTCACTCCATAGCATATCGCCTACTCTGAGGTGATCTCTGCCTAACATATAAAGCTATGACAAACCCAGAGCTGTTGGACATGCTACACCTAAAGAAATCCCAACCCCTCCAAGCTACATGCTCTAGGGACCTAAACCTTGTCACCACAATAAACAGGACATGCTGGAGGGATAGATTCATGTCCCAGAGACTTCCTATACTCTGGAACAAGCTACCCATCTATGTCAAGCAAAGTTCTTCATTAGCACTCTTCAAGAAAAATCTTGATGAGTGGATGGGAAATAGGAAATACACCCCTGGGATCATTTCTGTGTCTCTGCTGGACAGAGGTACAGGAAAATAACTTTCTTGGGTGGCGTACGCTATGGTACCTTGCGGGCTAGGCTTACGTAGGCCCTTGGGCCGATAGCCTAGTACCTACCTATGAACCTATGACAATGATTTAACATTTTGAAATTTTAGCCAGTTTACAGATAAATTAAACACAAGTTAGTATAATACAAACAGGAATTGTAATATGAAGTAAGACAAAAAAACAGTGTTATGGCATATTAAAAAAGGAAAGTCAGGGAAGACAAATCGATTGAAGTAAGGAAGTGAATGAGGAAGGGAGAGTAAGGAGGTGTATGGTATGAATTACTTGTTTATATTTAGGGATATAGTTTACCCTGGGATTGACAAAGAACACAGCCAAACCTTGTCTAGAAAGTCTTTCATTATGCTTTTAAAGAACTGGAGGGAGGGTATTGACCTGATGGATACAGTTAAGGAGATCTATGCCTTAGCAACATAGTACGAGTACAGACCATGCCCAGCAGATTTGATAGGTTTGTGGACAGAGATGAGTTTTTGGTCATCAAATCATAAAGCTTGACTGGGGACCTAGTTTTATAGAATAGTATTTAGTGATAGACAAGCAGATGCATGCTGAATAACATTATAGATATCAAGAAGCTCTGTATGTTAGTTGATGGAGTATTTCTAACCAATTTATGCTTTTTAGTGCTATATAGTAGTAGGTCCTGAAATAGGTATTTGATGCAAATTTAGCCACTTTATTAAAACATTGTTCAAGTTTTGATTTCTGTGATGATTGGAGGTTATTAAGGATTGGAGTACCATAAAGTAGTTAGGGGAGGAGGAAAGTAGTGGCAAGTGTAGTTTTATTTGCATTGGTGAGAAAGTTTTTGGCTCTGTAATGCATCCCTAGGTTTTGGTGATTTTTTTGTGCAGTATAATAGTTGCAGCTCAAATGTAAGATTACCAATGACTATCATCCCTAATTCTTTGCAATGAAAAATGGTTGTATTATAAGATTTTACATTTTGTTTTTTCATGAGAGAGGAATTTCAGGAAAAAATGTTTTTTTTTTGTTTGTTTGTTTTTGTAGGCAGGGTGGGTGAGCATGAATTGTGAGTTACAAAGTCATGTTGCCATGTTTCAGTGGCTGTTAAAGCTTCCTGTGTAATTTTTTAGAGATGCGTCATATTGTCAGATGTGAATGAGCATGGAGTCATCTGTTCATTGTATTAGGACATGGGGAGGGTGTTGGTGAGAATGTTGAAGAGAAGATGACCAAAGATACAGCCTTGTAGTACAGCGGTGGTGAGTGGGAGGAATGGACAGTGGGGAGAGTACCATTTTTCTGACTGATACCAATAAGACAGGTGGCTTTTGAAACATAGAAGGGTGGGCTGAGATAGATCTAGTGAGGGCATTTGAAGTAGAAGTTTATTCTGCACCATTTCTGTGGGGAGTGCAGGGGTGCTTGCCCCCCTGCTTACAACTGTCAGGAAGTTGTTCCTGTGTTTTATTTATTTTTTTTTTAATTCGAAGTATGACAACTTCGAACATATGGTCTTGACCATATAACATTCAAAGTTGTCATACTTCAACTATGTAATATAGACCCCTGACATCACCTAGAAGCATTTTTTTTCTTGTGAAATTGTTATGGATATCCAAGATAGGATGTCTTCCAGTGTAGCTGTATTGTTTCCAGAAGAGATGTAAGGGATGGTGATACATATTTGTTTATATTTATCTATTTTAATGTAAGTAATAAGAAGCTTTGCTGAATTGAATTTTGGCATTGTTTTTTTTTTATAGGGAGAAATGTGGCAGTAGTTAGGAAATATTAAAGCAATACCACTACCTTACCCTTATAATCAGTCATTGTAGATGATATTATAGCTGTGCTGGGGGTATAATTTCAGAATCATTTATACAGGGTTTAAATCAAGTTTCAGTTATAGTGGGAATATCAGGCTTGTATTGGGTAATCCAGGCATGTAGCTTAGTAGTTTTATTTCTTATGCTTCTAATATTTATGCAAAAGTTAGATACCATGGCTGGAGGTTGATGATTGTGGGGTTAGAGAAGTGTATGGAAGAGAATTGTCTTGATGTTGCTTGTGATAGGTGGGTCCAGAGTTAGGGTGAGTGTCTCCTCCTAGTGGGAGTTTTACATATTGGGGTATTATTGATTCTTGTTTATTTTGAGAGTATTCTTTCACTTAATTGTATTTTGATTTGACTTGAAATGGAGTGAATCTGCCTATCTTTTGGGTAAAGTTGAGGGGCGTCATTAAATAGTTTTGGTATGATATGCAGAGAATTTAGGGAAGATGTATGGATAAGTGGTTGGGATAGAGTTATTATTGGATCATAGTAGGATGAGAGATGGCTCAGTAGGAGAATAATAGAGGTTAAGGTGAGAAGTAGCATGATTAAGGAAAGGGATCTATATTTTATTGATGGAAGGTAGTGGGAAAGTAGGAATCAAGAAAAAAACAAGAAGTTTCAGGGCTATAGGATATTTAATGGTGGTAGAGTCTGAAAGTTTGAAGAAGGTAGTAGGAAGGAAGTATTTTCTATGAAGGGAAAAAGTTAGCTTGTTTTGGTAACTTCTCTTATATTTTTCTGAAATGTAAGAATACATGGATTTGAAAGGACAAAGTATGAGGATATAGTTAAGATAAGAAGTAGGTTGAGTTTATTTGGAGAAGCAGTTGAAATGTAGAATAATAGTTACATACTGTTCTGGAGGAGACTGAGAATGAATGAATACATTGCAAAGCAGTCTGGGGTGGAGAAAAGGTTGTTGTGAATGATGCTAAATGTTAGATGGAAGTTGAGAAATAGGAACACAGACAGAGACAGGAATGTTTGTAGGATAGTAAGGCTGTTTGAATAGGGTTAGGTAATGGGTGTCACAGTTAAATGTGAATGTGGGAAGTATAATGATAGTTTAAGAGGTGATGGGTTGGAATTTGGGGAAGGGTAGGAGAGGAATGTGAAGCTTACTGTAGCAGGCTTCCCACCCTTAGGTTAACTATTACAGAGAGCAATCAGTTATAGCCAAGGCAAAGCAATTAACAAGGAGGCACAAAGTAGAACAGGTTTTCCTTCATTTACTGTATGCAAAAATCAAGAAGCTAGGGAGACTATTCCAAAATGGTGGTCGTTTGAGAAACACCCTCTCCTCATAGCTCTGACTTCATATACTAGGTTTTATTACTAAATGCAGTAATCCTTAGCTATAGACTTTTTTCTTTAAAACCATATTTGCTGGAGAAAATTAGAGCTGAAATCTAAGCAAATATAGTGGATCTGTGCCATAGATCTACAGCATCTATTCAGTTACTAGAAGAAAATGATCCTACACGTGGACACATAGAGGCCTGAACTTTCAGCACCACAGTAAATGACAGTACCCACAAGAAGAGAAACGAAGCTAGCAATGCCAAAGGAAGTCAAAAACATGGAGTTTCAAAGTACAAAGGCTAAACTATCTGCTATAACTACTTCACCGGAGAAAGAAGCAAAAAGACTGAGATCATCCAAAAGTGCACAAGAACAAATAAAGGATCCAATTAAACAGAAGACTGAAGGGGCAATACAAATGGATGAGCTGAAAAGCGCCCTACTTCCCTTGCAATCAGTCATTCAAGAACTATCTGGGAAAATGAATTCCTTCGGATCAGCAATAAATAAAATTGTTGAACGCTTGGATCTTGTAGAAGATAGATCTAACTCAAACGAATTAGAAATAAAGTGTCTAAAAGAAGAAATCAAGTCCAGAGACAAAACAATCTATGACATTCAAGCGAAGATTGTTGACCTAGAAGCTAGAAGCAGATGCAACAATCTGATAATCAGGGGTCTTTCTGAAACATACGAATCCCACCAACTAACCGAAACCATTACACAAGTATTCAATAACCTTCTCCATGTGAGCAATCCTTCAACCACGTACACTATTGAAAGAGCACATAGAGCCCTACGGAAACAGCAATCAACTTCAACTCCAAGACCCATTTACGTAAAAATGCTCAATTACCAAGATGTGCAAAATATTATCTCCGCTTACAAAAAATCGAACTATTTCACTTGGAACAATCAAAATATACATATCTCACAGGACTTACCCCTAGAAATTAGAGAGAAACGTCGCAAACTCTCTCCCTTCTGTGCTGACCTTATAGCCCGAAAAATTAAGTTTCAAATGAGGTTTCCTTGCTCCCTGTAATTCTCCTTCAAAGATGCTAAATTCTCCATGTCCTCACCCAAAGAAGCGGACATGATTTTTGTCAAATGCTTTGGTGCTGCACTGCCTACATCCTGAATGCTTCCAAAAGTGGCCTTTGTTTATCGAAGACTGTCTGATACTTCCTGTAGGTATTTCAGTTGTCGGGTTACTTTCTAGATAATTAACACTCCTGATTGCTGGGTTATTTTGCTCAGAACGCTCTCTGGTCTACTAGGACCATTTCTTTCGGTTTCAGTTACCCTGAAGATCACCGGATGCAACAACAGGTGCAGGTCATAAAGGTAGCACACCCAGACCTGGAAACACAAAAGCAAACTTTCACTTAAAACTATACTGCACTGGTCTTCCTGGAAAACGCAAATAAACGAGCATTGCTGAATTGCAATAGGCAATCTACCCAGTGGACAGGAACAAAGATGCAAATAGATCCATAGTGCCTGGTAAAGTGAAAGTTGAATTTTTATTTTTTTTTTTCTTTCTCCAAATCGACGAAGCTACTATGCAGAACTGGACTGTCATAGATCATCCCCTGGGTCCTAAAACCAGTTTCATTACACCTGAAATCTGCATTTGGTGCTTTATTCCTGCCTACATACTGCTAGTCTTAAAGATAACTCTATACTCCATAGTCTAACAGTTGAATGCAGCTTATATAATCAGGAGATAGAGTATATGCAAATTGTTGTAGCTTTACCTCCTAGGTCTAACATTTCATTTTAGTTTGTAGTCCAACTGATCACTGTTACAAAATATTCCAGTTTACATATAATAATTCTTATATAAAGAAATTCCCTAAAACTAATTTATTAGATACACTATATCATTTCAACACCTATCAGCTGAACCCTGTTTAAATATTTTGTGTGTCAAAGAGTGAAATCTTGTACTATAACTGGAAATACTAGAAACTGTTCATATGCATGTGTTAGGTTAACTCCTCCATAATTAACCATTCCCCTTATGATATTCCACTCTACTTAGAAGTAATTTGGATAACATAAGTAGGGTTTCTGATGACTTCTTGGGGAATCAGTCTGATGTTGTATATTGAATGTAAATATTGTTGGTATTATATCTTGTTCCTACGATTCAAATGTTTAGTAAACTTATGTTTTTTTTGTGTATATAGATTTACTTCTCTCTCAATTATAGGGGTTATGTGGTTAGGCACGGGGATAGAATTGAGAGAGTTTTGTGCCACTCCTTTATTTATCATTCTATGCTACAATACCACTGAAAACTACTCTCTTTTACCCATCCTACATTCCAGATTCTCTTATATTATTATCCAGACTCTAATGGAAAATGGATAAAATCTGGAATATTACTTCCTGGAATGTCAGGGGGTTACAGGAGAAAAACAAACGAAATTTGGTGTTACATCTATTTTGCAAATCCCAGTTAGACCTTTGCTTCATTCAGGAAACTCATATGAATAATGATGAATGGACCAAAGAAAATAATAGAAAATGGGTTAGGGACATTATTTCATCGGGCTTTTCTAATAACTCCAGGGGAGCTGCGATCATTATTAAAAAGTCCTTTAAACCTGTGATTATTGAAAGAGGTTTTGATCAGGAGGGCAGATGGTGTTATTTTACATGTCTATCTTATAATTTAAACAAACCTGTTTTATTTCTAAACCTATACGGTCCATGCTCAGGACAGCAAGATTTTATCATGAAGGTCTATAATCTCTTACTCAAATTTCCAAACCATATTATTATTATAGGTGGTTATTGGAATATGGTAATTAACCCTAACATAGATCGCTCAAGTAAGCCAAGGGCTCTAAACTCCCAGGATTCCCTAGCGCTGAGAGAATTAATACTTGACTTTGATTTGATGGACCCTATTACGTTTGATCGTGACTCTGGAAACAAGAATAGTTTTACTTACTTTTCAAAATGCCAACACTCCTGGTCACGTATAGACTTTTTCCTAATATCTGACACCTTAACAAATAGACAAATTAAATTTCTAACAGAACCCAGATTCCTCGCAGATCATTCAAGAATCATTTTAGAGATAGGCTTTAATATTAATCCATCCTCAACGTACAAGAACTACAACTGGGCTTTAAATAGCAATTTACTAAAAGACCAATCACTAAATGAAGAAATCACCCTTACTCTAAAGGAACTTTTCTCCCCATCCAGAGACAGTGAAATCCTCTTTGATATTAGATGGGCAGCATGTAAAGCTGTGATGAGGGGAATTTTTATCAAGAAAGCCACTTTCCTTAAGAAACTGAATAAAGAACTGGAAAGTAAATTAATATCAGAGATCAAGACTTTAGATGACAAACTTCTAGAGAACTACTCCTTAGATATAGAACAACAACTACACATCAAACAAAAAGAACTATTTGAACACCAGCAATCCATCCTTACCCTTCAAGAATTGAGATATATTGCTAAATATTCAGAATCCATACAAACCCCGTCCAAAGCCCTGGCCAGATTGATAGGGTGCACACCCAAGTCTTCTAGAATCACATTCATTCAATATTATAACACACTTTATAAATCAAATACACAAATTATTCAACTATTCCACCAAATTTACACAGATATGTATGCCACCAACAACACACTTCCTTCTCATGCTGAGATGGAGAAATTTCTGTCTAATCTTACTTTCCCAAAATTAAACAAACCCCAGGAAAATGCCCTCTCAGCTCCCCTAAGGATATCAGAAATCCACGAGGCTATTGATAACCTTAAATTAGGGAAAGCACCAGGTCCAGATGGTTATACTCCCGAATTTTATAAATTATTTAAAAATAGTCTGGCCCCCATTCTGCTCCAACTTTATGAACATATCTCATCCAATGGTATTACTGACCGATATATTAATCACTCTAAAACTATTCTAATTCCTAAAAATACTCTAGATACTTCCAATATAAATAACTATAGACCAATATCTCTTATGAATATAGACATAAAAATTATTTTGGCCATTCTAGCAGATAGGCTTAAAAAAATGATACATACCTTAATTTCTCCAGAACAGGCAGGCTTTATTCCCAACAGACATACCTGGGATAATACCTTAACACTAGAAACTATAATAAACCTTACCAAAAAAGAAAGAAATCCTAGATATGCTCTGATTTTAGATGCTTGTAAAGCCTTTGACAGGGTAAACTGGAAATTTCTGTTCTTGACATTGTCTTCTTTTGGCATCCCCCCAGACTTTATCAATATTATCAAAACACTATACAGTAGTTCTTACACTAGGCTATATATAAATAGACAATATTCTCATCCGATAAAGATTGCAAATGGTACTAGGCAGGGATGCCCTCTTTCACCACTGTTATTCAACTTATATTTAGAATCCCTTTTCTTGTTTTTATTACAGAAAACCTATCATTCAATTCCTAAAATTCTTAAAACTAAGATTAGCTTAACTGCCTTCGCTGATGATCTGAATATATACTTTGAACATCCTCTGTCTGATATTAAAAAGTTGGTGAAATCCTTGAATACCTTCGCCTCTATCTTGGATTACCAAATTAATCAAAATAAATCCTTTATCTTCCCGATCAACCCCGTATCACATAAAAAATATCTATTCCCAGATGTCTCCTTTCGTCTAGACTACTCCCTTAAATATTTAGGAGTTTTTTATGATCATACCTCTTCTTCTATCCTACAGACTAATTTATCAAAAACATGGCTTTCCATTTCCCAAGATATCTCGAGATGGCAACAGTTAAAACTCCCCATGCTTACTAAAACCTCTATCATCAAAATGAATATTCTTCCTAAGCTTCTCTATCAGATCAATGCATCTCTTTATTATAATTCGAAGTCTTTCTTGAACAAGATACACAAAGCATTTGCAAAGTTTATTTGGCACCCTAAATCGGTTAGAATTTCATATCAAAGACTTACCCTGCCAAAAAATATGGGGGGTCTGGCGATGCCTGATCTACTTCTATACTACAAAATTATCCAAGCAAACAGGATATTTACAATCGCAAACTATCAACCGAACTCTGTTACTTGGACTCCCCTTTGGGTCAAATTATTGAACAATCATGCCCTAGATAATGACATTAATCCAAAAGCTCTACCCCTTCTAAGCAAAGTAAACCTTAAAAAGCTAAAGTTACACTTTTCCTTAAAAGGGTTAATTAAAACATTTCAGGAATTATTTCAATCCACTAAACTAGGAAATGCCCTCCGCCTTTTCCAGCCATTCCATCTTAACCCAAATATAAACCTGAACAATAAAATGATTAAACTAAATAACCTTCCATTAGTCAAGGATTTTATCCTATGGGATATACATAAATACAATCATTTATCCCTAACAGAACTCCGTACGGCGCTAGACCTACCTAAAAAATATAACATCACCCTGAGGCAATTAAGAGAGTTTACCATATCGACATTCCTCAGTTTTCCCAGTACTGATATGGAACAAAACCAGGTGGCCACCCTACTTAAAAACTTAACTAACAAGAAAAATACCTAAATTTAAGCTCCGTGCCCTAATTATTCTCTGCCTCCTGATCAAATTCTACATTACCAAACACTGGATGGATCACTCCAAAATATCCTGGAGGGACTTTAAGAATCTGGCCATTAAGTACATTACTTCCCAAAAACTGCTAATAATTAATTCCCGTAAGCGGGCTACATACCAGAGATTATGGGACTTTATCTTTATACTCTTGTCTAATGATTAACAATTATATCCTTATAGGTACCTCAACTTACCTTTTCTACTCTTGACCTCTATACCTACTCACTTATTCCTTAACATCTATCCTGCTATATTGATCTTGGAATTGAAATTGTTTGATATGTAACTCCCTCCCTTCCTGCAGGATTATATGGATGGATTAAGGTGCATTGTAGCATGACATATGTTTATTCAACATTACTTTACCAATATGTTAATGGTGTCTTTTTGTTTTTTCTGGCACATATGTATATATGTATATAGGTTATATTTTGTTTTACTTGTACCTACCTGTGTAAGATTAATCCACTAAATATTGCAATAATGTTTATTTTTTTTTTATTTTTGTTTTTGTATCTGTAAAGCAATAAAACTGTGTTTAAAAAAAAAAAGAAGCTAGGGAGACTAAGTAACTGGCATTTACAGTATAATCTATTGGTCAAGAGAAAGGACAGTGGCCAACATAGAATGTGATCCTTAGAGTGTAAGGACTAGTGCTTGGGTGGGGGGTGTCACAGCCACTTTCCAGTTCAAGGCAAGCACATATTTGACTAGTTAAAATTAATACATAACAAGCCTCTTCATGTTAAACTTGCTAATATTGCACAATGACAAAATTCTCAGTTAAAACTGTTGGTAGTCAAGCCTTGTGGTAGAGGTCTTACAGTATTGGGGTCAGGGTTGGATGTAGTGACCACAGGCTCTGAAAGCAATGAACGGAGAAAAATTCTACTAAAAATAATATTATATTGAGGAAATAAAGTTAATACTTATTCCTAGACATGGGGGAAGGACCATGTTGATTCAAAGGAAGAGAATATTGTGTATTTCTCTGTATGATTTATTGTAAATGTTATCTTATAACTGTCTGTTTTAGTTTCAAGTATGAATTCTTAACTGTTGTATGTAAAATAACCCAACAGGAATTATGAACACATTATTCCTTGATGACATTTGACCTGCGTGTTTCTCTGTATGATTCATTCTAAATGTTATCTTATAACTGTTGGCGAGTTGCAAGTATAAATTCTGAACTGTTGTATGTAAAATTTATAAATTCACTGTGGAGCTTTTCTCCCCGGGTCTCCACTGAAAACGAGCCAAACGCTCAGTTGGACTGACCAGGTCAACAAATGTAAAATAAATAAATAAATTGTAAGACCACAGACATGGTAAGAAAGCTTATGACTGTAAGGTCAAAATAAGTTTTACAGAATATATACTGATAGAGAACCGCAGTAATATGGTGTATAGAGCTGTATAGAGCAAATTATCATAATATAGTACTACATTGATAAGCACAATATAAAACCATCACTTTGTAAACATTCATTGGATAGAGCAGTATCTCAAATAAGTGCTATATATACCAAAACACCAGCAATCAACATTACATACATAGTTGTTAAAGGGCACTAGCTCAACATACATAAAGCTTATCCGACTTGACAAAGCAATTAACAAGGAGGCACAAAGTAGAACCCAGACTATTTTATTTTTTGATAGATAGGGACAGACCTTTGGCCATGATGGCTACCACATTATATTGTAGCTGGTCATACTAATCTACATGATGGAACAATTTCCTGAATCACTTGACATATAGATTCCTTCCTGGATATGGTTTGGAGAGAGGGGGACATCACTAACTAACATATACCACTCCACTAGATTGCCTCCATGGACACAGTCCTACACAGTGCAGCACCTCTTCCCGGTAGATCACTATGCAGTACAGTGGTAGGGCTGTCTCTGAATTCCAAAAGTTTGCAGTACATTCATAAACCACCCCCTGCTCTCAGGTTTAGTATGATCTTTTCTATGGTTCTATGTTCTGAATCACTTGATTAAAGTTCTTTTCTGTAATGCTCAGAGCATCTTAATGGAAAGAATACAGCAAATGTTACTGAAAATAACTCTAAAAAACATATTAAGCAACCTTCCGTATCTAAAGGAGGTGTGAAGGCATGTTGAGTCATTTGATTAAAGTTCTTTTCTGTAATGCTCAGAGCATCTTAATGGAAGGAATACAACAAATGTTACTGAAAATAACTCTAAAAAACATATTAAACAACCTTCCGTATCTAAAGGAGGTGTGAAGGCATCCACGAGTGCTCAGTCAACGAGAAATGTGAGCAGTACTAGAAATGCCGAAACCATAGAAACAGATCCCTAGGCTGCAGCTAAATCCAAAAAAGGAAACCAACAAGTGGTGGAGGTTTATCAAAGGGTAAACGGTGAAGAATGAACTTGGACCCAGGTAATAACAAATGGGAGAGCTAATAGCTCATCCTATACTAATAACTTTTCTTATAACAACAAAGGACATTCAAAAAACGGGTATTTCAAGGGCCGACAGTACAAAACGAACTGGAAGAAAACAAAACAAATGTGGAGAACATAGGTACTGTGAACTTTAAAGTTATTAATTTAAGCAAACATGTTAATGAAAGAAAAATGTATAGTGTTAAGTAAAGGATGGAACTTTGCACCATCTCAAAGTGCGAATAAACAACACTATAAATGATTTAAGAGACTATGCACATTTATTGAATTTGTCTGTTATTTGATAAAAAAGAAGTTAGAAAATGTGGATTTTATAAACCTAGTAGTTTTAACCCTCTGTTAGTAAAAGAGCTAGAAATGTTTCTTTTTCTTTTTTTTTTCTCAAATATAATTTTTATTGTATTTCACTTCTATTTAAATACAAGAAAAGAATGACACAGAAAATATACATACAAGCTACTTGGAATATCAAGTTTCAGTCGTCCAAATACGATATACATAACATAAATCATCAATGTTAGGGTAACAATTATACAGAATTGTCTAATAATCAAGCTGCTTTTAATGAGCTGTAAAACAGACATTTACATAAAGATAGTATACAACATATTGAAAATGTGACATTAAAACATTGCAACCAGATATTCTAGTCTACCTAAATAAACATTCTGTCTTGCACTAACTATGTTCAATATATACATTGATGCCACCTTAATGTTCATCTCATATGTGTTTGCCATGACCTGTACACTGTTATTGTGAGTTTTTCTATAATAACTGCCTTTAGTTTCCCTTAATTGTGTAAAGTAATATTGATGGTGAAGTCCCTTGGTCATAAATTAATTTTGTCCTAGGATTTCTAAAAGTGTTTTCCAATGTTTCTGATAGTTCCCAACATGGAAATCGATGCTCCACACCTATGGTCACCCCCTCGTTAGTCACGTCTGACCATAAGCTAATCACCCTTAACATCCACATCCCACCCCCCAGTAAGGAAACCTCCATAAAAAACTTCTCCAAAGCCAACTTCATGCTACTCAAGTCAGAAGTGACAAACTTCATGACACCCATGCAGACGGGAGCTGAAAGTTCAGCTGCTGAATCCTACACTAAGGCACTGTATGAGCACATCCACTCATGCATAAATCGTGCCATCCCAAATAGAACCAAGATGCTCTCATCCAAAAAAAGAAGCCAATCTGGTGGTCCCCTGCCATAAACAAACTTTACAACAAAAGGAAGAAACTGTTGCAGAAAAGAGGAAAATCCCAGAATGCAAAAAACTTCCTTACCAGCCTCAGTAAGAAACTGAGATCCCTCATAAAATCCTCCAAAGCTAGTTACAAAAATAAAATTGCCAAAGATTCCAAAGACAACAACAAGGAATTCTATAACTATGACAGGAATCTAAATGGCAATGCTCAGATCTACTCTGAGCTAAAACAGAATGGCATTAAATATAATGTTCCCAAGGATATTGCCAATATCCTGGCAGATCGATTCAGTGCCAACTTCACCCCCCTCTCACCCCCTAAATGGCCCATCTCAATACCGGAAGATTGCCAAATTCCAGTAATAATGGCCACACAGGTAAAAACGCACTCTCCAAAGCAAAGAATACAGCATCCATGGGACCAGATGACATCCCAGGCTGTGTAGTACATGAACTACAATATGAACTGGCACCTCACTTAAGTGTCATGTTTAATCATAGCCTCACCTCAGGTTTCGTGCCCATTGAGTGGCACACAGCTACAGTTATCCCACTCCACAAGGACGGATCCACCTTGGATCCCGGCAACTACCGTCCCATCAGTCTGACAAGCCTTATCTCCAAGGCCATGGAGTGTATTATCATGGAACTTATAAACAAAGACATTGGCAACCTTCAAACACTGGACCCCACCCAGTTTGGATTCGTGAAGGGCCAATCTTGTCTCCTGAACTTGATTGACTTCTTCGAGTCAGTCTCCAGAGTCATAGACAAGGGTAAGGTGGTCCACATAGCTTATCTAGACCTTGACAAGGCCTTTGACACCATCCCCCACTCTGGAATCATAGATAAACTATCTAAGCTGGGCATTAATCCCTACATCACCCAATGGGTTGCTAACTGGCTTAGAACCCACACTGTAAAAGCAGTCGACTCCAAATCCAGCTCCAGACAAGTGACAAGTGGATTACCTCAGGGTTCAGTCCTGGGACCACTCTTGTTTGGCATCTACTTCTCTGAAGTATAGGCCAACACTAAGGGACCCTGGATAACAAAGTTTGCAGATGACTGCAAACTAGGAGCCATTACTGACTCCCCAAATCATGTGGATACTCTACAAAAGGGCCTTACAGAAACAGATGCTTGGTGCCAGAGCCATGGGCTCAAGCTCAATTCCAAGAAATGTATAGTTATCCCCTTTGGGAAAAAACATGTATCCATGAATTACCATATAGGTGGCAGTACACTAAACACAGAAAGTTTGATAAGAGACTTAGGGACACAGGTGGACAGTGGTCTCACCTTCGATAACGACATCGCCACAACAGTCAGGAAATCCTTCTATGTGGCACACCTCATCACTAAGGGCTTTTCATCCAGAAAAAAGGAGGTCATTGTCCCACTGTACTCATCCCTCATTAGACCCATTATAGAATACAATGCCCCGTTTGGTATGTACATCTCAAGATATCTGCAACAACTGGAAAGGCCACAGAAATACATCACTAAAAGAATCACAGGCCTAAAGCAGATGCCCTACACTGACCGCCTTAAAAAACTCCAGCTATACTCTGTCACATATCGTCTACTCAGAGGCAATCTTTGCTTAACATTCAAGGCCATGTCAAACCCAGAGCTGTTGGACATGCTACAATTAAATAAATCCCAATCCCTCAGAGCCACACGCTCCAGGGATCTAAACCTTGTCATCACAATAAACAAAACATGCTGGAGGGATAGGTTCCTGACCCAAAGACTCCCCAGACCTGGAATAGATTGCCCATACATGTCAAGCAGAGTGCCTCTTTGGTCCTCTTCAAAAGGAACCTTGACGATTGGATGGGAGAAAGGAAATTCACCCTGGGGATCACGTCAGTCACCCTGCTAGACAGGGGTCCAGGGAAGTAAATAGTGTGGGAAGAAATTGCCAGGGAATTGTTATGGCTAGGCTTGTATAGGCCCTAGGGCTGATAGCCTAGTACCAACCTATGAACCTATGAACCTATAAGATAGTTTTTTTTTTGGCTTCTTGTAATTAATTTGCTGGCTAATAAGTATTTTATAGCCATTCCTTTAAATTCTTCCATGTGATTTTACTTCTATCTAACCAATTTTGGGCTATATATAATTTGATCATTGCACACAATGTGACTATGATGTGTTTATTTTCATATGAGAAATTATTAGGTAATATATGTAAAATTGCCATTTCCGATGACAGGGTAGATTTGGTGTAACCCTTTTTTTCCTAACTTAGTTCTTAGCGAACACCACAGCTTATAAACATTTTTACAGTTCCAAAAAATATGAAGGGTGTCAACAACACTGTTTTGGCATATGGTACAATAAGGGGAGTGGGAGGGATTAATTTTGCTAAGAAAAAGTGATGTGTGATACGCATTGTTATTGATCATAATTTGGGTATAAATTAGTTTTTTAAGGGGAGTTAATTTCAAAGTAAGTTCAATAGCATCAGATTTTTGTTCATCAGTTATTTTATTATTTTCTCTTCCCAAAATTTGGAATATAGAATTGCATCTTGATATCTAATTTTTGTTATTAATTTATATGTATTTGATAACATTTTAGATCTCAACAGTAGAAGGTTAATAATTTGTTGATATACCTGCATATCTTGGTTGTCTATTTTGACATTCATAGTAATTGTGTTGATCAGGTATATTAATTGGTTGATTATGGTATTATAGCTTTTATTTACTTCAAGTTTTTGTCTAATATTGTCAACTGAGAAACGTTTGATCTGGTATAGGTCCCATACAGTGATATTTTTAATTTTTGGATAGTGATTCAGGTTTAATATAGTATTGTTTAATTTAATATTAGGATTAAGGTGTACTGGCTGTCCCAATACCAAAGTATCTTTAAGATTTAGGAAGGCTACCATCTTTTGAAATATCACTGTGTTTCTTACTATTATGGGATGAACCTTAGAATGCTTTAAAGTCTTAGAATTTAGAAAGGGTACTGCTCTAGGGTTTAAATTGCATGAGATTAGATGATTGTAATATATTTTAATCCATAGTGGATACCATGCTTTGTTGGATGGTTTGGAGAAGAAGTTTTTTGGTATATTTTGGTTAATAGCACTAAAATGAAACAATAGTCTTGGAAGAATATTAATTTTAACTATGGCCGCCTTAGCCAGTGGAGATAGATTGAGGTTTAGCCATCTCTTAGTGTCTTCAGTGATATTAGACCAGGTTTTAAACAAGTTGTTTTTAGTCATATCAGATTGGGGGTGAGTGAACATAATACCCAGATATTTGAGATTATAATTGACTTTTAATTTCAGTTTCAGGGAAATAGAATTCCTTATGTCCTAGAGTATTCATAGGGAATATGATGGATTTATTAGGGTTAAACGCATAATTAAATATTTTTGAGAATTTTTCAATGGAGTTTAGTATCTTATTCAAATAAGTATTAGGGAATTCAAAATAAATGTTAAGATCATCAGCAAAAGCTGTATACTTTATTGGGACTTTGGAAATATTCATAGTATGGTGGTAAGTTCTTTGTGATATTTTAAGCAGCAGATGTTCTATGTATATATTGAACAGGTAAGGTGTCAGTGGGCATCCTTGCCTTGTACCGTTCACTATTTAAGTAGGCTTTGATTGCTTTTTATGTATAGATAGTGTTGTTGTGGCATTTTTGTATAAAGCCTTAACCATGTTTATATAGCCCTCAGGAATACTAAATTTCTTGAGTATATTTAATAAAAAATCAAAATTTATTCTATCAAAACCTTTGGTTGCAGCTACTGACTGCATAGCTAGGGCATTTATCATTCGCTTTTAAACTAATGATTGAATCAATAGTAAGTGTGCTGTCATATATTTGTTGTTCATAAAGCCTAGTTGCTCAGAAGATATAATGTGAGGCAGAATTTGTTTGATTCTACTAGCTAGTATTCTAGAAAGAATTTTAATATTAATATTTATGAGTGCAATTGGCCTGTAGTTATTTGTGTTTGATGCATCAGATTTGGGTTTTGCTATAAATATAGTTTTTGAGTTATTGATATACAAGTCTTTGGTACCATACTTTATTATGTATCTGTATACTTTCAGTAGTATAGGAGCTAACTGTTTCTTGAAAGTCTTGTAAAATTCCGCCACGTAACCATCAGGCCCTGGTGATTTACCTGGTTTCAACTTACTTACAGCAGCAATTTCTTCTACACTTAAAGAAGCTTTAAGATTATTTATTTGTGTCTCATTCAGTACTGGAAATTGTAACTCTTCGGTAAATTGATGAAATAATGTCTCATTAAACTGGTCTTGGGGGGCATATAGTTTTTGGTATATCTCTTCAAAAGCTGCAATGATCTCTTCATCTGTCTCTAAAGTTTTGTTATTATAATTTAGCTGCTTTATTTAGGTAGGAGGATTCTTAAATTTTATGATTCTTGCCAGTGCTTTTGAGGGTGATTGAGCCCATTCGGCATATTTGTGGAGGAGTTTAATTTCATTGATTGAGTACTGTTGTGTTTGAATTTCACGTAGTTGTCCTTGTAGTCTAACCATTTGACTTTCAAGTACTGGTGAATAATTTATTTGCAGTTCTGACTCTATATTTTTTTAATTTTGATTCTATTAATATGACTTTTTCTCTGTTTAATTTTTTATAGAAAGCAGCTTTTTAAATTAATATACCCCTAATAGTGGCTTTTGTAGCTTGCCATTGAATGTTGTATGGTATATCTACTACTTCTAGGTTGTTATAAGTTTGGGTAAGAATGTCTATGATATTTTGTGAAACATCTTTAAGCTTTAGTAAGTTAGTATTTAACATCCAGTTCATAACTGTTTGGGGTCCTTGCACTGAACTCCCCGACTTTAGTGTAATATTTATCTTTGCATAATCCGATATTGTCCTAAGTTCACTATTGTATGTGACTGTATTATTTAATAAGATTGCAGATATTAAAAAGACATCTATCCTAGACCAAGACTTGTGATATGGTGAATAATAAGTGAATTTACTAGTAGTTATACTATTTCTATAGTTTTCAAATGGGTCAGCTAACATAAAATCTTCCATTATTTCAGCTATTAGTGTAGTAAGCTGAACCGATTGCTTGTTATTCTTGTTTGTCCTATCAAGTTGTGGATTAATTAACATATTCCAGTCACCTCCTATGATATAGAAGTAATTAGGATAGTTCTCTAAGATTCTGTATATCTCGTATAGATAAGTTATTTGATGCAAACATGGGGCATAAACATTCAGGACTAAGAAAGTTTTTTTAAACAGTGGCAGTTCGCAAGTTATATTAACACCATCTACCATTTGGGTTACAGCTACCTTTCCATATATTACCATCAAAAGATTTTTTAACTACTATGGCAACTCCCCTAGAAGCCATACTGCCACCAGCAGCAACAATATATTTCACCCATTTTTTTGTATCTTTCTCCCATTGCTCTTTCAACATATGCATTTCTTGTATGAAAGTTATCTCTTCCTTAGATTTAAAAATTAAGTGCATTAATAGATTCTTTTTTTTTTCTTATCTTGTAAGCCCTTTACATTCCAATAATCCACAGAAATCATCTAAAGGGTATAATACACAGATTACTGGCTTTCAGAATAAGTGGATATATATAGGGACAAAATAACATTTAAACATTATTAGAATTTTTTGTAGATATCAATGGTGTGGATGTAAGTGTGACATCACTTCCTTTCAGAATCCCCCTGTGCATACCCATGCTAGCCTACTAACTGAAAGAGAGGTAAAAGGAATATTAACAACTATAATACAAAAGGTTTCTGTCATTACAAGTCCCAGCAATAAAACATCATACATAACAGCATGCCCACACAAATCATGTATAAAAGATACGCATTCTAACCCTTTGTTCATTTGAAAATAATTAAGCTGAGCATATTTTAACTGAAATTTATATATCTAGCTTAATAGGCAAATAGCAATCTAATCAAAATATAGTACAAAGCAAACTATTGCGTTGTAATTGTGTTCACACATAGAAGAGTAACAACATAAACAATTGATTTTACCTTAAATAGTTTTGTCAAACAGTGTTTGCATGTTCCTTGTTATGCTGGTCATATGTACATTCCTTATATATATATATATATATATATATATATATATATATATATAGACAGATAGATAGCAGTTCTTTTACTTGTTGGGTCTGCATTTACTGCTACAGTTATATCCCTGGGTGTCCATTTATCATGTTAGAATTGAGCATATATATATAAAAAAAAAAAAAACAGCATTGTGATCATAAAAAGAAAGAAAATATGAGACAGAAAAACAGAATCCCTGTATATTCTCTGGTGTACAAGATTAGTATGCGTACACTTGATGCATACTTATTTTAAAGCTTAAGAAAGCATATTTTAACACTATGTAAAACAACACAAACCTAACTACAATGGTTTGCTTTCCCTAGTATGGGCTGAGTATTTATTGCAGCTGCAACAGTTTCTAACCCAGAAGATTTTACTAGTCCAGCTTGTATATATCAGCAAGGAACAAGAAAAAAAAAAGCAGCACCTATATATTACCACTGGTATATAATCAATTAACCTCTGGTACTATTTCTAGGCTTCCATACACCATATACATGAGAATCTTCACTTTTTGAGTCAGGAAAATGTAAATCCACATATATTCTGTTATGTGAGAGCCTTACCTTCATTTTAATTTGCAAACGCTGGTTTTCTGAGATGTTTTGGGCTTGAATGGATACCATAGTTTTTCCTTTGACCTCAGCTGTGCTTAATTTTGCTGATTTTTGGTTGCAAAGGATTCTGGGTAATGCAGTTCATTCACAACAGTGTGGAGATGCTCCCTAAGCTGTAGCTGGAGTTCCCAAATGCAAAACAATGAATCCAAGCAGAAAACAGGTATTTTAGGTATTTTGCCTTGTCATTGAGAGAATTAGTATGCCAAAAATACACAGAAGCATAGAGTCTTTGTATTAGGAGCCTGTTTGTGTAAAAAAAAATTACTTCATGGCAGTTATTTAAAGGCTTTGAGAAAAGCTGTTTTTGCTTCTTCTTTATTTTTAACTGCATGATTTAAGTCATTGTATTGAAATTGCAGAGTTGCTGAGTATTTCATTTGGAATCTAATGTTTTTGCTTACTAAGTAAGTGCAGTATGGTGAAAGAGCTTGTTTTAACTGTTTTATCTGTAGAGGCAGATCCTGAGCAAAGGTTATCTTGCAGCCATTCCACAGAATATGTTTCCTTTTTTTGCAGTTTGAATTATTTCTTGAGCATGTGCAGCATTTAGAATTCTTACATATATTTGCCTGGAGGCATCCAGGGTCTGAGATTTTTCTCAGAGCACTGTGTATTCTTTCAATAACAATTTTTTGGGTAGTTCTTTGTTTTCAAGAAGGAGACTGAAGATTTCCTTTGCTACATTAGCTAGTTGTGACTGTTCATATTTTTCTGAGATGCCTCTGATCAATACATTATTTCTCCTTGCTCTAGCTTCCAGATCAATCAGTTTTTGTTGTATTTCTTTGACTGAATTTTCAGTGATGGAAGAAGCTTTCTGTATTTCTTCTATCTTTTTTCTCATTACTCAGTATTCTAGCCTCATTTTTGTCCAATCTGGTTATTATTTGATCCAAGTTATTGCCAAACACTATACGTTTTGCAGAGAAAGATTTTATTTCTGTTTTCAGAGGCATTAAATCTGCTTTTAGTTCCTCCATGTCAAAAGATTGATCAGTTTTTGGTTTCATTTGGTTCTTTGACACTTCGGATTGATATTTGGTAGTTTTCTGCCTCTTAGTAATAACTTCCTTGTCTGGAGAAGCAATTTGAGATAGTCTTGTTTTAGATGTGAGTGTTTCCATTTGGTCCATTTTTCTTTGTTGTGTGAAAGCTTGCTTCTTTTCTTATTTTTTGTAGCTGCTACTTACTGCTTGCAGGCCCAGGCACATGTACAGGAGTCACTGCTTAGTCATCACCCAAATCCAAGGTATGCATTTCTTATTTTTACACTCAGAAGATAAAAATAAGCTTCACTCAGGTAGTGACTTAGGTTTAATTATGCAGGAGTTGCTTTTTGTAGATTTACACTGTAGCAGTAGCCTTAGATGAGGTTAGATTTGAATTTAGTAGTTGGAGCAAGCTGAAGTGTGTGCAGTCTAGCTGGCGGCCATCTTAGAATCAGAAATGTTGCTTAATATCTGTGAAAGTCAAATTATTGATATTCTAGATAGAAAAGATGATTATAAGTATTATAACATGTCTAGAATGGAAAACATTTGTTTTGATGAATTTTTAAAAAATGACAACATTTTGTGTATGAAAGCAGATAAAGGGGGAGCATTGGTTGTGCTTGATAGGAATGAATATGAAGGTAAAATCAATGAACTCTTACAGGATGAAATGTTTTATAAAAAAAATTAGTATGAAAGAAGTCAAAAAAGGCTACACTATGATAGATTCTTGTATAGATGAATGTTTTTTGGCTGGAAGAATTGATGAAAATATAAGAAAGCTTTTGACAAATTCCAATCCAAAAATTTGTAAAAGATATGGAATCCCTAAAGTACACAAAAATTTAAATGATCCCCCATTAAGACCCATTGTAGCTAGTGCAAATAGCAAAACAGAACGGTTATCAGTTTTTGTTGACAGACATTTCCAAAAGGCAGTTTCTTTCAGTTCAACCTATATTAAAGATAGTTTTGATTCTATTAAAAAACTAGAGGAAATTCTGGTTGATGAGTCAGATATTTTAGTGACATTAGATGTCAAGTCACTTTATACCATGATTCATAATAAAGAAGGAATGGAGATGGTTAGGATGGAATTATTAAGAACTAGAGAGTTTACAAATAATATGATTGGGTTACTTATGGAAATGATAGAACTAGTTTTAAGCTACAATTTCTTTTTATTTTATGATGATATATATGTACAAGTTAATGGTGTGGTGATGGGAGATTCCCTGGCCCCAAGTTATGCTAATGTTTTTATGCATGGGTGAGAAGTAACTCATATAATGGAAAGAAAATATAATTAAAAAACATAAAAATGGTATGTTTCATTGATGATGTGTTTCTTGTATGGAAAGGAACTTTTAATGAGTTGGAAAATTTCATTGATTATATTAATAATGTATGTACATGCTTCAAATTTACATATGAATATAATTATAATGTAATAAATTACTTAGATTTAATGATTTTTAAAGAAAATAGGATATTGGTAGCTAAAATATATAAAAAAGATGTTCAGAATAATAGTTGTTTACATTTTTCCAGTATGCACCCTTGGCAAACTAAATTAAATGTGGTGAAAGGCCAAGTGAATAGAATAAATTGTTTGACTAAGAATTATGGTGACTTTTCTGAAGAAGCAAATTCTTCTGTAGTAAAATAGTTAGAAGGGGTTACCCTAGTGGAGAAGTAAATAAATTATTCCAAGAACAAATGGATATGAGAATGGGAAAAATAAGCATTGGTGAAAATATAAAAGGTCAGTATGAATATAAAAGAGCTATGGCTATACAAAATAGTGTAGACTCTCAAGCCATAAAAAATGTTGTTATAAACAATTGGGGACTGTTTAAGGCACATAGTGAACTGATTAGTAAAGTAGGGGCTAACCCTATATTTGTTCAGAAGAAAGCTAAAAGTTTTAAAAATTATTTTCAAGGCAAACTAAGTAAAAAGAATCTAACTAAATATAGAAGTGGTATGATAAAATGTTACAACTGTAACGTGTATTTTTTTATTTACAGAAGGGAATGAAGTAACAATAGGGAACAACAAAATCAAAATACCGAATTTATTTAATTGTAACTCAAAGAATGTGATCTACCTTATTATTTGCACTGAGTGTAAAAGTGTCTATGTAGAGATAACTACTAGGGAATTAAATAGAAGAATATGCAAACATAAATATGCCATTCATATAGGAGATACAAAAAATGCCATGTGTAAACATTACAAAGGTAGCAATTGTGTAACGTAGATTATACATTTCTAGTATTAGAAGCCTTGGTTAATGCTACTAAAGTTATTAATATAGAAGAAGAACTTGGCTGGCTGAATAAATAATAGGAAAGAGTTTACGATGTATTTAAAAAGAAAGGGGTTAAAACATTAGGGGTAGCATAGGTATTAAAAGTTAAGTAATATTATGTTATTTTAAGCTGTTTTTATTTTTTTGTCAGGAAGTTAGTGAATATCATGTGATACATCATTTGCCTTAAGAGGTGTATTTAAAATGTGTTACGTGATGATTATTTCAGTCTGAAGAAGTCTCTTATTGTGATTGTTATTGGGAGATGAAACTGCTTACTGATAATGTGTACCGTGGATTAAAAGTGAAGTGAAGTTCATTCAGCCATGTTCTGCATTTTTTGTGTATAATTTGAAGACACTATATGACTGAAATTTCATCTGACTGAATTTCATTTGACCAAGACCATAATACCGAATTTTCAAAATACTGAAAACTCATTTGACTGAATCTCATTATATTGAATTATAAGCCATAGACATGATGTGGGTTTCCCTTCTCCTGTGACTTGCTTGTGATAAAAAGAATTACTGTAACTTATAATGCTGATTGTCAGAATACCGAGAGTCATGTAAAAAGTAGTGTTGTAATGTTCCTAAATGAGGATATGTCTGTTTACATCTTTATGGGAAGTATCTCAAGTAATATGTTGGATGTTTTGTATGTTCCCAGCAGTAATGGCAATGTGTAGACTACTATAAGGTAAGTAAAAGGTATATGCCCTTTTTCCCACTGTAGTGCAATCCTGGAGTTAGTATATATAGTTGAGGGGTGGGGGTACAGCCCCTTACATTGGGGGGGGGGTGTGGGTGGCATACTTCCCCACCTAGTTTGGTTTTATATTGTCTGGTTTCTGTTAGTGAGTTTTCAGCATTTTGAAAATTAGGTATTTTGGTCTCGGTCAAATGAAAGTCAGTCAAATGAAATTTCAGTCATGTGAAGTAGACCCATATATATATATATATATATATATGTATATATATATATATATATATATATATATATATATATATATATACAGGGACAGCTCGTGCTATTGGTCTTCAGGACTGCAGCCCTCCCACCTATAAATAAAAGAAATACAAAACATAAAGTGGTGTAGTCTATATGGAGTATTCTGATGTCGCTGATATGAGTACTAATTTTAGTTTTCAAATGATATAAAGTAACCGTGCCCAGTAAGACAGCTTGACCATCTGTAGTAAACATAAAACTTGCAAAACCATCTTCCATGCTGTTACAGGTTGATTTATAGTGGCGTTCTACACTTCAGGGTGATAAATACTCCACTTTACCACAATATATTGCCATTTCCACAGGAAAGAGTAATTGGAAGGGATCTTGTTATTATATCCATCAACCTTTTCATCAACAAAACATGAAACGCAGCCTCTCATAATGTGCAACAAATGGGCAAACTGTGGAACTCATACTAACAACTTCACCTTGGAAGCTGACAGGCTGGCTAAAATGTGCTACTTTATACTGGTAAAAAGTCATTTTGAAGAATTAATATGATGCTGTATAAACTTACCATAGATATTAAGAAAATCTTAGCAATGAATGTAGAATAGAACCATTCAGTGTGAAACAACATGGATCATTCACTTTTAAGACTCCTCATGATGGCAGAGTGTGTATAA
This sequence comes from Protopterus annectens, assembly GCF_019279795.1. NCBI lineage: Eukaryota > Metazoa > Chordata > Ceratodontiformes > Protopteridae > Protopterus > Protopterus annectens. The sequence continues at coordinate 183,460,460 of NC_056750.1, read as the reverse complement.
TGCCCCAGTTGCTATATGGTCGTGAGTAGAGAACAAGCTTGACCCCTGTACCTTGGGTCCAGATGGCAAGAGCCTGAATTCCCTACCCACCACCATTTGTAAAAACTTTGCAGATTTTTGCCTCATATTTGTTCTCTTCTTTTCCTCATAAAATCTGTGGTTTCTGTATTTTTGTGTCTTTACAAAGTCCGTGGTGCAGTGACAGCATTGTTGCCTGACAGCTACAGGTTCTCTGGTTTGATTCTTGGCTGGGTGTCTTCTGTGTGGAGTCTGCATGTCCTTCCTGTGTTTGTGTGGGTTTTTTTCTGGGTGTTCTGGTGTCCTCCCATCTTACAAAGACATGTGTCTGGAGTGTTTCTTCCTGGGCCTATGCTGAAAATTGGCTTTTATTCCAAGTCGGACTTTCCTGGTTAACAAATGTTAAATAAATAAAAATGACAAGCATTTGAATTTCAGACTTCATATTCTTCAGAAAGTACATGGTAACACAAAACATTTTATTCTAGCAATTTTCTAAGTTTATAAGATGGATATTTGAAATTTGTCCCTATTTTTGGGACTGTATTCCCCATTATTGGCTTCGTCCAGGTTTTTGTGCTAAGGTTGAGAGCTATGGTAAGAACTAAATTCACTGAATATGTTTGGGGGCTGTATTCCCCCATTACTGGCTTTATCCACATGTTTTTTGCTAAGAGGTTGATAGCTATGATGAGAACTGAATTCACTGAATATGTTTGGGGGCTGTATTCCCCCATTATTGGCTCTGTTCAGGGGTTTTCTGCTGAGGTTGACAGCTATGGTGAGAACTGAATTCACTAAGTGGTAGTCATTTAAGTTTCAGCCTTCCTCTTACTCTCAAAACAGCTGATGTGGTACAGCGATATGTTGCTCTGACTATTTTGCACAGGGTCCTGGGTCAAGACTTGGTAGTGAAATGTATGGTGGTAACACAGCATTTTATTCTAGCAGCTTTGCAACATTATACAAGCAATAAAATCAGTCACCATTTAAACGCTGTCCCCAGATGGCTCTACAATACGACTCCAAGTCAATAAAATGCAAAGATGTATCCAAAAATCCACTGGTACTACTCCACCTTTAGGAAATTGTAGTCAATAATCCAGAGATGAAAAGGAATAACAACTTTATTCACAGAATTGCAGAAATAGTAAGCGCTTTCGCCGATAGGCTTCCTCAGACTTTACAAACAGCACTCCATGGCTTCTATTTAAATAACCCTCCCAATACAATGATTGGTGGAAAATATTTTAAAGTCAAACTCATGATTTAAAGCGCTAAACGCATAACAATAAAATCATTCTAATAAATACTTAAAAACATAAAACTTCATAAAACATACATTTGATAGAAACATATAGACAAGTATAGATAATGATAATGATAATTATATAATATAATAATAAATCAGACCCTCGAATGTGAACTTAGATGGATAATTAGATGGAGGGCGGATGAACCGCTGGGTTTAAATGATAAAGTCCAAATTAAACCTTTTTTGAAAAGTAGGAAGATCTTTAGACCAAAATGATTTAACCATATATTAATGTAGTGGCTGTTACTTGATGTCATATTGTGTGTGCTTGTAAAAGTGTTTTCTCAGCATATATTTTATGTGCATATATTTTATTTGTATATTTAGATATTTATAGATTTTATATCTATACTTGTCTATATGTTTCTATCAAATGTATGTTTTATGAAGTTTTATGTTTTTAAGTATTTATTAGAATGATTTTATTGTTATGCGTTTAGAGCTTTAAATCATGAGTTTGACTTTAAAATATTTTCCACCAATCATTGTATTGGGAGGGTTATTTAAATAGAAGCCATGGAGTGCTGTTTGTAAAGTCTGAGGAAGCCTATCGGCGCTTACTATTTCTGCAATTCTGTGAATAAAGTTGTTATTCCTTTTCATCTCTGGATTATTGACTACAATTTCCTAAAGGTGGAGTAGTACCAGTGGATTTTTGGATACATCTTTGCATTTTATTGACTTGGAGTCGTATTGTAGAGCCATCTGGGGACAGCGTTTATATGGTGACTGATTTTATCTATTTTTATTCGTTTACGCTGTTCCCGAGCTCTGTCGGTCTGCTGTGCTACCTTTGGTTGTATTATACAAGCAATGTTTAAAATGTGTCCCTGTTTTTTGGGCTTTTGTCACCCCCCCAATAAATTTTGTCTTTTTTCCAGATTTCTTGTGCTGCAAAGTTCAAAGATACAGCTGAGTGTTGAGTAGATTTTACAAGGAGCTGCTTATGCTACACCTGCTTGTATTGTTAATAGCACAATAGGTAGTGTACTTGCTGTTGATGCAGAAGGCTGTGGATTCTACTCCCACAGTAGATAGATGCATTGCTGATACTGTATTGTGTTGCAAAGGAGGTGGATACTGTAGTCCTTTTTGGCGAAGATACCTAGTAACTATGAACCTATCAGTTTGCCATTCATTCCCTATTGCAATATTACTAGCTTATCATTTTTTTAGTGTAAAATAGCCAATTTATTCCTCAAGTGCAACAGGCACTTTATTTGTAGATGAAACAATGAAATATAAAGTTGTTTGCTAGCAGCAACCTCGTCATTAGTTACAGATCTCTTTAATGTGGAATTATTTAGATGACTTTTACTTCTTCAGAGATTGTGCATATTTACAGATACTGGTAGACTGTAGAAGTTTGAATAGACTTTTATGATGGAAATGTTCTGAATTGGGCAGTTTTGTCATTATTAGTGCATGCATTTTGTTTCATTGTTTACTGGAAAAATGTTCAAAACAATAAATTTAAAATGCCCTCTAAAACTGTACTGTATTGTACAAGGAATATAATTTAAGGGTCTATGTTGGAACTTAAAAGGCTGAAAACAAAAAATACTGAAGCAGCTGTTAAGCGAATTCTTTCCCTGGGAAAGAATCTGCTTGGCTGCTTCAGTACTTTTCTGTTTTTTGGCACTGTAGTGCTGTCTCAGAGTTGGTATATTTAAGTAGGGAGTGTGTGTGAGGGTGAAGCCCCCCACTTAATGTAATGTTTGAAATTCATTTTTTTTTTTTTTGTTGGAACAGCAATTATTATCCCTTTAAAAAAAATTGCTTTTCTGACCGACATTGTAAGCTTTTGCTTACATAGGGTCGATCAATCACCGTTCACTTTTTTAAGTGTTCAGTAATTTAATATAGACTCTAATTTGATACAGTCAGGAAGGTGTATCAAAGAGCGTGTGTATGTTTCGTGTGTAAGGGGCCTGTGATTTGAAAACAGCCCAAAGTTAATCTTTATCTGCCACTGGCAAAATGTATTTTTTTTTAATGTGGGTTTCAATGTTGTTTCAATGAATGTGAGTTTCAAGGGCAGAGAAGTTTTAACGCCGTCTGTTTTCATTGTGAGAGTGCATTGCTTTGTTTAACAGATAGTTATTAGTGTTTTTGCTGGAAATGCAAAATAAAACTGTCAAATGAAGTCCAAATCATCACAGAAGTAAAGCAGTATGCACATTAGTGTTTATGGTAAATGGGGTGAAATAGCCAAGTAATGGTTCATTCGAATGGCTGCAGGGAGGAGGCTCCATTTGACCATTATTTTGTGAGGGGGGAAGGGCGGCAAACTCAAAGACAGCCCAAGCTGAACTATAACTCTCAACTGTCCAGATTTTTGCAGAATGAATAGATTTTTGCTTCTTATTTTTGGTTTGTTCCTCATAAAATTTGTGGTTTTCTGGCAAATCATTTAGGAATTAAGTCACTAAATAATGACAGACACTGAGTTTCAGACTTCATAACCTTCAGAAAAATGCATGCTAAAGCAAGACCTTTTATTCTATCAACTGTCTCAATTTATACAAGAGCAATTTTTAGTACTGTTTATATGTTCCCCCAATATATTTGGTCTTGTCCAGATTTTCTGCATTAACAGGTTGAGAGGTACATGCAAATAAATTGCTTTGTAGAATTAGGCATATCCAAACCTCTCAACTGTCCCCAATTTTGGCTCAAAATGTTGCTCTTCCCCTAATAATTCCTCTGCAAAATGGCAATTTTGGAAGAAAATATGGAGGGTTTACAATTAATAAATAACTGCAATAATTAGAGTTATAGATTACTTTTATTTCAGAAATGCTTGTAGATTCTTTTAGTTTGTCAGCTGCTCAAGTTAGCAGTACTAATATTTAAAAAAGTGTCCCTTCTTTGACAGGTTCCCAGCTGTATTGTGTGGCTATTTTATATTTTTGCATCACATTTTTGGTCCGTTTTTCATAAAATTGTGATTTTCTTGGCCAGTTAGTGGCAAATTATTAAAGGCTGAAGTTAGAAAATAATGACAGACATTTGCTTTTCAGATTTCATACCCTTCAGAAAATTCATACTGATGCAAGACCTACTATTATCTTTCTAAGTTTATAAGAGCAATATTTATAAACTGTCCTTATTTTTGGGCCTTTGTCCCACTTCTGTGTATGGCTCTGTCCAGATTTCTTGCTCTGAGGTTGAGAGGTATGACAAATGTGTCAGGGTCATCACAGTCAGCCACAGACATTTCAAATTGTGACATACTTGTTGCACCCTACTCCACCATGTAGTGACTTTGGATGTGTCCAAGCAAGGCAAGGAGCAGTTATGCAGTGTAAATGTGCAGAGTATCCCCCCATTCAAGGTAGACACAAGTACTACAGTGGCATTTCATCGGTCCTTGATTTTGCAGAATGTTCTGGTTTCTGTCATATTTTTATACTGTCAATTGATGCTTATTATTCAGAACGTGCCTGTTGCTCTGGGATTAAGTAGCAATGCTTTAATGACCATCAGGTAAGCTTGTCTGAGATTGTAAGATGAAAGTAAGCCTTAATAAGCATACTGTTAAAGAACTGCCAACACTGAAAGCCTTTCTGTTGCCATGCAGAGAATACTTACATAACTAGATAATGTATAAGCCTTGGGTATTGAAATGCACATGACAGTATTTGTAATAAAGCTCAGGATTACAGTATTTTCAGAAGCTCATTACATTTCTTGGAGACTTGCAGTTATCTTTGCAGGCTTTACCTGTAAACTAAACAGAATGCCAATCTATCATGTGTGGTCCATAACCTGTGCAGTAATCCTTTAAGCAATGTATCTTGAGCTTGTTTCTTGTTTGCTTTTCATTTTTTACTTTGATCATGTTTTCCCCATGAAACAAGTAGAAAGTTGTTGTCAGGCAGCAGGTCTTTTTTGGATAAGAAACATTATTACAAGTCGGGGTATCACAAAGATTGCTACTTTCAGCATGTTACTTGGTACTTTAATAAAGCTGAATATAAATTATAATTAGAACAGCAGTGCAAGGAGAAGTGGTTTGAGTTGAGTGCTGCTTGTTTTTCTTATACTTGATTTTGACATTCATTCCAGTAATGCATTTAAAAAGTAATTTATTTTTTCATGCCTCACAACCTTTTTGTTTCCATCTAGATATTAAGTAAGCTTTCATGCAGCCAATGCATTGAAATATTTTTTTTTCTCTACACTTCATTTTGTCTTGATTGGACTGTCATAATGACAGTTTGGCACCCAGGGCAGCGTATTTTAATTAAAGTTACAGTTTTTGTGGTTTTGAGCATAGCTCCTCCCCTTTCTAGTTGGCCGCACCCCTTCTCATTGACCCCACCGATTCAGCTGTCTCCTGCAGCCCCCCTTTGATTTAAAGCCACCAGCTGCCACTGTATATATATATATGTATATGTATATATATATATATATATATATATATATATATATATATATATATATATAATGTATACAATAAAAAATCAATGAAGTCTTCAATTAAAAAAATGCATTTTTATATATTAACTTTACATTTTTTATTTGCTTATGCGGAGATGAATTTTTTTTTTTATTTTGTTGTTGTCCTGTTTACTCTTCCTCTCCTCCCTCTCTCCAGCATGTAACACTATTAACCATGGTTAACTTGATTTACCATTTGCACTCCTCCCCGCGGTTGGGTGGGCATTTGAAAGACATGCGTAAATGGGTGTGCCTTCACTGAAGGTTGAATGTTGGGCTGGCACCTTGGCGTTCGTGAAAATCTACTGCCAATCATTAGTGGACCAGAGTTCCGCTGTGGCGACCCCTAACAGCCGAAAGACAACAACAACCACAACTCTTGGTATAGCCTCTCCACTGCAGTCCTCTATTTGTTTGCTTCTACTGTCATGGACCATACCTAGAGGGTGTTTTCAAGTCTGAATTCTTCTGATCATCACAGTCTGGATTTCACACTGCCATAGTCCTGGGTCCATTTCTCTTTAAATTGTTTGTATTACCCTTAAGGGGTTCTTAGCTTACCTCTGCTTCTTTCAGCTTTTTCCTGGTTAGGGGTTGCCACAGCAGATCACCTGTCTGCTCATGACTGGCAGTGGAGTTTTACATTGTCAGGTTGCCAGTCCAGTGCCCAACCTTCCATGGAAGGCACACACATGCACATACTCATGCCTAGGGCCAATTTAGAGTATCCAATCCACCTACAGCATGTCTTTGCAATGCGGGAGGAAACCGGAGCACCCAGAGGAAACCCATGCGACCACAGGGAGGACATGCAGACTCCGCACAGAAGGCACCTCAGCCGAGGATCGAACCGGAGAACCTCTTGCTGTGAGGTGGCCCCGGCCACCCTTAGCTTACCTTTACTGTACATTTGATATTCATTTTTTCCTCCCCTAAAGTGAGGGTGTTTTTATTGATAGATGACTTGGAGGCTAGTCACTGTCATCCGACCAATAAAAATTTGAAGTCTGACACTGACATAATGAAAGCCTTGGTCATACCTGCTTGTCTTGGTTCAAACTACAAACAAACTGCTGAAAAACAACAAAAAATAGGCAGTCAACAGTAATTTTTAAACTTTTATGGTTAGCGCTTTTGTCAAGTATTCTTACACTCAACTTCATCAGACATTAGTTAAAAGAATGGTAGCCATATTTCAAACCAGATTAACAGTCACATGTTCACTCACCTCACATGACACCATGTCACCTGACACAATTCTGATTTCTATAACACGTGTACCTAAATGTTGTATAAACAATTGTGCAAAAATGTATATGCACTTTCCTATTGACTTAATACTCAAATACATATGTACATATACAAAGAATACATAAATAAATATACATGAAAAAGCCAGCTAAAACATCCAAAAAACAATATTAGTTATTGTGTACATAAAAATTGTTACATGTCACTAATCAACCTGAATAAATTTCAGTTGAATGTCATAAATGCACATACTTGTGCATGGGGGGAGAGTTTATGTGTATATAACAAACACAAAGAGTGCCCCAAATTATGTGTCTATTCACCTGAGTATTAGCCTTGTGTTAACATTTTAAACTCCTCAGTTTCAAGACACATGCCAAAGAGCATACATTGTTCAACCCTGGTGTCACATAGGCTCTGGTTCTAAGCTGCCAAATCAGCTCCTTCACCTCAAGTTTTAAGCCTAACGGACCGCCCCTGATGTCATATTCAATTTGGTCGATCACCCTGAATGTGAAGGAAAGACCAGGGTTTTCTACCACATGTTTTGCAAGAGCATTGTCTGTTTTGGCTTTCTTAATATGGTAAATATGCTTGTACACTCTTTCCCTTAGTTTATGCTCAGTCTTGCCAATGTAAAAACCTGTACAAGACTGGCAGGAAGCGAGGTAAACAACCATAGTGGAATTGCAATTAAATCTGCCCTTACAAGTGAATTTTTCATCCAAGATGTTAAATTGGTTACCTGTTTGCATAAACCTGCAATAAGAGCAGGCTTTGCATTTGTACATACCTGGAATACATATCATCTTTGGGGGTGTCAGTTCCAAGAGGTTTTTCAAATTAATCCCCCTCCTGTAAACTACATTTGGTGCAGGTCCAAATTTAGTAATTTCTTTGTCTAGTTGGAAAATATTCCAATTCTTTTGCAAAATCTGTCTAATGTTTGCACCATCTGAACTAAATGTAGTAGTGAAGGAGTACCTATAATCAATCCTTAGGTTACTTTCACCTCCAACAAGTACCCTATCATCAATACTCATCCCCCTGATTGCTGTTATCTAAAATGGCTTTAAAATGGCCATTTGTCTTTTTATTTTGAACTTCCTCAAATAGGTTGCTCAACATGTCTACAGGGTATCCTCTGTTTGTGAACATTTGCAATAACAATTTGCACTCCTCTTCAAAGTCAATGACCGTAGTACACATTCTTGCGACCCTGACCAGTTGTCCCTTTACTATAGACCTTTGTTGATGTTGGGGGTGGGCACTACTGTAATGGAGGAAGGAATTACAATAAGTGTCCTTCCGATGTATTTTGGCTAAATAATGTTTGTTGGAATTATCCTTCCTTAGTTCAACATCAAGAAAAGCTATTCTTTCAGTAGGAAATACGTGGGTGAATACCAGAAAATCAGTCATGTTGTTGCAGTATGTCATAAATTCCTTAAACGTACTTTCTTCTCCCTTAAAGATCAACCAATATTGTCCAAAAATCTGGTATAGTAATGAATCTCACCCTTAAATCTGTTTATGGTGTTATGCACAAATTGGTCCTCCCAAAAGGCCATTACTAGGTTAGCAAAACTGCCCCCCACTGGGAACCAATTTCCACCCCACTGTTCTGTATCAAACGAGCATGAGCTTTGTATTATACTCTACAACTAAATGACTGCCAGCTATGTTAAAGTCACATTGCT